>NC_057801.1:832999447-833299447 GCF_018294505.1 Triticum aestivum | reverse complement strand
CAACTCACGCCACCTGGAACACCACAACGAAATGGTGTGTCCGAACGTCGTAATCGTACATTACTTGATATGGTGCGATCTATGATGTCTCTTACTGATTTACCGCTATCGTTTTGGGGTTATGCTTTAGAGACGGCCGCATTCACGTTAAATAGGGCACCATCAAAATCCATTGAGACGACACCTTATGAACTGTGGTTTGGCAAGAAACCAAAGTTGTCGTTTCTTAAAGTTTGGGGCTGCGATGCTTATGTGAAGATACTTCAACCAGATAAGCTCGAACCCAAATCAGAGAAATGTGTCTTCATAGGATACCCAAAAGAGACTATTGGGTACACCTTCTATCACAGATCTGAGGGCAAGATTTTCGTTGCTGAATTCGGATCCTTTCTAGAGAAGGAGTTTCTCTCGAAAGAAGTGAGTGGGAGGAAAGTAGAACTTGACGAGATAACTGTATCTACTCCCTTATTGGAAAGTAGTTCATCACAAAAACCGGTTCCTGTGACAACTACACTAATCAGTGAGGAAGCTAATGATATTGATCATGAAACTTCAGATCAAGTTTCTACAGAACCTCGTAGGTCTACCAGAGTAAGATCCGCCAGAGTGGTACGGTAATCCTATTCTGGAAGTCATGTTACTTGACCATGATGAACCTACGAACTATGAGGAAGCGATGATGAGCCCAGATTCCGCAAAATGGCTTGAGGCCATGAAATCTGAGATGGGATCCATGTATGAAAACAAAGTATGGACTTTAGTTGACTTGCTCGATGATCGGCAAGCTATTGAGAATAAATGGATTTTTAAGAAGAAGACTGACGCTGATGGTAATGTTACTGTCTATAAAGCTCGACTTGCTGTGAAAGGTTTTCGACAAGTTCAAGGGGTTGACTACAATGAGACTTTCTCACCCGTAGCGATGCTTAAGTCTGTCCGAATCATGTTAGCTATTGCTGCATTTCATGATTATGTAATTTGGCAAATGGATGTCAAGACTGCATTCTTGAATGGATTTCTAGAAGAAGAGTTGTATATGATGCAGCCGGAAGGTTTTGTTGATCCAAAAGGTGCTAACAAAGTGTCCAAGCTCCAGTGTTCCATTTATGGACTGGTGCAAGCATCTCGGAGTTGGAATAAACGCTTTGATAGTGTGATCAAAGCATATGGTTTTATACAGACTTTTGGAGAAGCCTGTATTTACAAGAAAGTGAGTGGGAGCTCTGTAGCATTTCTAGTTCTATATGTAGATGACATATTGTTAATTGGAAATGATATAGAATTTCTGGATAGCATAAAGTTTTTCAATGAAAGACCTCGGTGAAGCTGCTTATATATTGGGCATCAAGATCTATAGAGATAGATCAAGACGCTTAATAGGACTTTCACAAAGCACATACCATGACAAAATTTTGAAAAAGTTCAAAATGGATCAGGCAAAGAAAGGATTCTTGCCTGTGCTACAAGGTGTGAAGTTGAGTCAAACTCAATGCCCGACCATAGCATAAGATAGAGATAAAATGAAAGATGTTCCCTATGCTTCAGCCATAGGCTCTATCATGTATGCAATGCTGTGTACCAGACCTGACGTATGCTTAGCAATAAGCTTGGCAGGAAGGTACCAAAGTAATCCAGGAGTGGATCACTGGACAGCGGTCAAGAACATCCCGAAATACCTGAAAAGGACTAAGGATATGTTTCTCGTATATGGAGGTGACAAAGAGCTAGTCGTAAAAGGTTATGTCGATGCAAGCTTTGACACTGATCCGGACGATTCTAAATCGCAAACCGGATACGTGTTTATATTAAACGGTGGAGCTGTAAGTTGGTGCAGTTCTAAACAAAGCGTCTTAGCGGGATCTACATGTGAAGCGGAGTACATAGCTGCTTCTGTAGCAGCGAATGAAGGAGTCTGGATGAAGGAGTTCATTTCCGATCTAGGTGTCATACCTAGTGCATCGGGACCAATGAAGATCTTCTGTGACAATACTGGTGCAATTGCCTTGGCAAAGGAATCCAGATTTCACAAGAGGACCAAGCACATCAAGAGACGCTTCAATTCCATTCGGGACCAAGTCCAAGTGGGAGACATAGAGATTTGCAAGATACATACGGATCTGAATGTTGTAGACCCGTTGACTAAGCCTCTCTCACGAGCAAATCATGATCAGCACCAAGACTCCATGGGTGTTAGAATCATTACTATGTAATCTAGATTATTGACTCTAGTGCAAGTGGGAGACTGAAGGAAATATGCCCTAGAGGCAATAATAAAGTTATTATTTATTTCCTCATATCATGATAAATGTTTATTATTCATGCTAGAATTGTATTAACCGGAAACATGATACATGTGTGAATACATAGACAAACATATAGTCACTAGTATGCCTCCACTTGACTAGCTCATTAATCAAAGATGGTTATGTTTCCTAACCATAGACATGTGTTGTCATTTGATTAATGGGATCACATCATTAGGAGAATGATGTGATTGACATGACCCATCCCGTTAGCTTAGCACTTGATCGTTTAGTATTCTGCTATTGCTTTCTTCATGACTTATACATGTTCCTGTAACTATCAGAATTATGCAACTCCCGTTTACCGGAGGAACACTTTGGGTACTACCAAACGTCACAACGTAACTGGGTGATTATGAAGGAGTACTACAGGTGTCTCCGAAGGTACATGTTGAGTTGGCGTATTTCGAGATTAGGTTTTTGTCACTCCGATTGTCGGAGAGGTATCTCTGGGCCCTCTCGGTAATACTCATCACTTAAGCCTTGCAAGCATTATAACTAATAAGTTAGTTATGAGATGACGTATTACAGAACGAGTAAAGAGACTTGCCGGTAACGAGATTGAACTAGGTATTGGATACCGACGATCAAATCTCGGGCAAGTAACATACCGATGACAAAGGGAACAACGTATGTTGTTATGCGGTTTGACCGATAAAGATCTTCGTAGAATATGTAGGAACCAATATGGGCATCCAGGTCCCGCTATTGGTTATTGACCGAGAATGGTTTTAGGTCATGTCTACATAATTCTCGAACCCGTAGGGTCCGCACGCTTAACGTTTCGATGACAGTTTTATGATGAGTTTATACGTTTTGATGTACCGAAGTTTGTTCGGAGTCCCGGATGTGATCAGGGACATGACGAGGAGTCTCGGAATGGCCGAGACATAAATATTGATATATTGGAAGCCTATGTTTGGATGTCGGAATGGTTCCGGGTGAAATCGGCATTTTACCGGAGTACCGGGAGGTTACCGGAACCCCCCGAGGGGTTAATGGGCCTACTTGGGCCACGAGGGAGAAGAGGGAAGGAGCCAGGAGGGGGCCGCGCGCCCCTCCCCCTCCTAGTCCGAATAGGACAAGGGAAGGGGGGCGGCGCCCCCCCCCCTTTCCTTCCCCTCTTCCTCCTCTTTCCCCCCTTCTCCTACTCCTACTTGGAAAGAGGGAGTCCTACTCCTGGTGGGAGTAGGACTCACCCCCTTGGCACGCCCTCTAGGCCGGCTGCCTCCTCCCCCCCTGGCTCCTTTATATACGGGGGCGGGGGGCACCCCAAAGACACACAAGTTGATCTACGGATCGTTCCTTAGCCGTGTGTGGTGCCCCCTTCCACCATATTCCACCTCAGTCATATCGTCGCGGAGTTTAGGCGAAGCCCTGCGCCGGTAGAACATCATCATCGTCACCACGCCGTCGTGCTAACGGAACTCATCTCCGGAGCCTTTGCTGGATCGGAGGGCCGGAGATCGTCATCGAGCTGAACGTGTGCTGAACTCGGAGGCCCCGTACGTTCGGTGCTTGGATCGGTCGGATCGTGAAGACGTACGACTACATCAACCGCGTTGTGCTAACACTTCCGCTTACGGTCTACGAGGGTACGTGGACGAACAATCTCTCCTCTCGTTGCTATATCATCACCATGATCTTGCGTGTGCGTAGGAAAATTTTGAAATTACTACGTTCCCCAACAGAGTACCCATACTGCCAAGCCATCGATCCTCCGTCATCAATGGCGCCAGTATTGAGATATTGTTGAGTGTCATCGTCATCCTCATCCTCATCTGTGGTGACATCATCAGTGACTAATGGAGACTCTTCCTCACCCAGTCCGTTATCACCCAACACGACAGGTGACGCTAATTGTGTAGGTGGGGTGTGATACGTCTCCAACACATCTATAATTTTTTATTGTTCCATGCTGTTATATTATCATTCTTGGATGTTTTACAATCATTTAATAGTCATTTTATATCATTTTTTGGTACTAACCTATTGACATAGTGCCCACTCCCAGTTGCTGTTTTCTGCATGTTTTTTACATCGCACGAAATCAATATCAAACGGAGTCCAAACGCAACATATCTCCTGGAGGATTTTTCTGGGCCAGAAGAATGCCAATGGGCCAAGGAAGCATCTGAGGGGTTGCTCGAGGGGAGCAACACACACCTGGGCGCGCTAGGAGGCCCAGGCTCACCCAGGTGGGTGCTGCCCACCTCAGGTGCCCCCCGAACCGCCTCTTTACTCTATAAATACCCAAATATTCCAGAAACCCTTGGGGAGTCGATGAAATATTGATCCAGCCGCCACAGAGTCCAGAACCACCAAGATCCAATCTAGACACCATCATGGAGGGGTTCACCACTTCCATTGGTGCCTCTCCTATGATGCGTGAGTAGTTCTTTGTAGACCTACGGGTCCGTAGTTAGTAGCTAGGCGGCTTCCGCTCTCTCTCTTAATTATCAATACAATCTTCTCCTGGAGATCCATATAATGTAAGTCTTTCGCTGGTGTGTTTGTTGAGATCCGATGAACTTTGAGTTTATGATCAGATCTATGTTTTTATCCATGAAAGTTATCTGAGTCTTCTTCGATCTTTTATATGCATGATTGCTTATAGCCTCGTATTTCTTCTCTGATATTTGGGTTTTATTTGGCCCACTTGATCTATTTATCTTGCAATGGGAAGAGGTGCTTTGTAGTTGGTTCGATCTTACGGTGCTTGATCCCAATGGCAGAAAGGGAACCGACACGTATGTATCGTTGCTAATAAGGATAACAAGATGAGATTATATCTGCCGCAACAGATAAGCGGATATCATCTACATCATGTCATCATTATTATTGCATTACTTCGTTTTCTCATGAACTTAATACACTAGAAGCATGCTGGATAGCGGTCGATGTGTGGAGTAATAGTAGTAGATGCAGGCTGGACTCGGTCTAGTAATCTTGGACGTGATTCCTATATAATGATCATTGGCTGGAAATTATCATGATTATTTGAAGTTCTATCAATTGCCCAACAGTAATTGTTTTCCCACCGTTTGCTATTTTTCTCGAGAAAAGCCACTAGTGAAACCTACGGCCCCCTTGTCTCTTTTTCATCTTATTTGCCTTTGCGATCTATTTTCCTTGCATTTATTTTCAGATCTATTAAACCAAAAATACAAAAATACCTTGCTGCAATTTAATTGTTCCACGGTCTATTTATCCAATCTACAACTTTTTACCTCACATTCTTGCCTATCTTGAGGGATTGACAACCCCTTTAACACGTCGGGTTGCGAGTATTTGTTATTTGTGTGCAGGTGATGTTTACGTGGTGTGGGGAGGTTCTCCTCCTGGTTCGATAACCTTGATCTCATCACTGAGGGAAATACCTACCGTTTTCTATACTGCATCATCCCTTCCTCTTTGGGGAAATACTGACGTAGTTCTAGTAGACATCAGGGTGCTGATGTTCATACCTTGCGGAGGATGCATGATCGTGGGTGTGCACCCGGACGCCTCCAGACGAAGCAGACTCTTTGTCCACAATAGGACCCACGTCTTGGAATCGCCAAGCCGGCACGGGGTCTCGTCGTCATATCCCCCTAGTACTGGAGGAACCAAATTCTCATGGCCCGATCTGACACTGGCCACGGAAACCTTGAAGACGTTAGGAGCGATTGGCCGGCTGTGGAACAATTGTTCCTTCGGCTTCATTATCGTCTCCTACCCCACGTCCACCTTCTAGGCATTGTTGTCATACAAGATGGTGCATGGAGCGTCGGCCTGCAAAGACATGTTTGCGATGTGAGACATCCAAAAGGCAATAGAAATGGGAGATTATACATTTATTGAAGAGGGCTGGTGTGACAGGTACCGTGACGGCATTGAGCTCAGCTAAAGATGAAGCGGGTGCGGGAGCCGGTACAGGAGCAGGTGCTGGTGCTGGTGCGGGTGTTGGTGTAACGCTAGTCGAGCTGCTCCCGAAGAAGTCGGCAAGGTGAAAGTCCGCTACATCTTTTTCTGGATTTCACCTGCTCCAACCAACGATAGCCGGAACCAAGACTGTCAGCTCCCGTATTACGGCAGCTACCGTTGTTGCTACTGTCTTAGCCGAATTCTTCTCAACCACAATCTCAACCTTCTTGTCAATGCTTTCTTTACTTAACCTCCGTATTTCCTTTCACTCCTCTGTGGTCTCACCGTAGTACTTCTTCCACGTGGCGCTGTCTCCAACACCATGCACGCGTCTATACGACGGCCGAGTGTCCACCGGGAGTTGTTTTAATATGTTCAACGCCCAGTTTAATGGGGTGTCCCACTTAGGCTCGCCAACGCCTCATACATGGAGTTGCTTTCGGCCGCAATCCTGTGCAGCTCTCTGTGCAAAAGGAACAAGGATCGTTTACAAATATGACTAAACGTGCAGTCGAATTGATCAGGAACTAAAATTACCTGCAGTCTCATGAACTCCATCGTGACCGGGTCCATCTCGAAAACCTTCTTGACTGGGTACCAACGGTACCGGGCCCTAAGGACGTCATACTCCCGTGGGACGGTGAACTCTGCCAAGGGATCTGGGATGCCCAAACTTTCACGTTCTGCGTCCTCCTTGGCCCATATGGACCTCTTCCCCGCGTACCCTTTTCTTCCGGGGTGGTGGCGCCCCATGTTCCTCTCTTGAAGCTCCTTCATGTACTTTGACTTTTTTTGGCATCTTCGACATCCCAGGCCACCTTGAATAGTTCAAACTGCTCTTCCATGATTGTCGAATTTTCCTTCACAATCTCGGAGTAGGGTTCCTTTTTGTCGATGGCGAGTTTCACTCTTACTTCCCAGGGGGCCAACACGTCGCTACACTTGGTCATGGTGTGTTTGTTTATATTCTTCATTGCCGGGTCTTTCTGTGGATCTTTATATTGTATTTCATCCCGACCCGAGGAACAAGAGTATCTGGTGCAGCAGGGTTAGGAGGGAGTGCTTCATATTTGGCCTCTCCTTTAGTTTATAAACATTGATGGTGGAGCACTCCCATACGTTGCAGCCTATTTGATTGTCGTAGCAGGAGCGCGCTTCCACAGGCAGTTTTGGCTCAAAATTGCCGTCGTCAACCCCCGTGACCACTAGTCTAGTAGTGAGGAGCTGGTTTGGGCGTCGACATCTCCTCTTAGATTTCGGTTCTATGGCTTTGCTAGTCTCGGTGCCGGTCTCGGCGCCCGTCTCGGTGCCGGTCTCGGTCTCAATGCCAGTCTCGGCACCGGTCTCAATGCCAGTCTCGGATGAGACAGGTGGGCCCAGCAACAACAACTATTGATTGTTGGCAAGGCTCAAATATTCCTGTGCCGCCAGGTAGACGTCGTCGCAATCACCAGAACCTTGTCCTTCATTGTTGCCAGCCATGTTTCCTACGATTAAATCTAGTCAATTAATTCTAGACCTAATAAAATGAATAATGACATAAAAAGGCCTATGTTTTGCACGAACATTGATTCCTTCCAAGTGCGGCAAATCCTGGGCATCGATATGTCTTAGTTTGTAGCACAAGTCATCCCAAGATTCACGGAAAATTTTGGCATGACCTTTGCTAAAAAGTTGACAAATCGAACACCTGAAATTTGCCGGAACAGAAATGAATCAACATTTCGGCAAAACATAGGCCACTCGGCATCATTCCCTGGAAACAACAAAAGGCCACTTGGGCACAATCGAACCACTTCAATGAAAAGATATAACATGACCACTTCAATGAAAAGATATAATCAACAATAAAAGTCTAGGAAGGGATCATCTTTAAAATAAAATTTGCCTAAATTATTTTCCTTTAAAACTAGTGGTCTTTTCAAAAATCAAAAACCTTTGCAAAATGACCTCACTAAACACTTCTCTGCCTAGGACAGAACCAAAATTATGTTAATCTAGCTATTCCTCTCTCACACACACATTATTTTCTTTAACCCTTCTCTGCCTAGGACAGAGCCCAATTAAATTGCAAAGAAACTCCATTTCTCTAACCCTTCTGACCTAATGCTCTAAAAAAATTTGCTCTAACCCAGCCAACCTACTTAACCTAACGAACCTAATTAACCTAGCTATTTAACCTAGTTAGTTAACCTAGTTTACCTAGATAATTAACCTAATTAAACTAGTTAACCTAGCTAGTTCTCTGTCAAAGCCCTAAATAAAATTTTGCACTAACCTAGATAATTTACCTAATTAAACTAGTTAACCTAACTAGTTCTCTGTCAAAGCCCTAACTAAAATTTTGCACTAACCTAGATAATTAACCTAATTAAACTAGTTAACCTAGCTAGCTAGTTCTCTGTCCAGTGTTTCTGCTATGCATGAGAGAGAGAGGAGGGGTGGGGGCTTACAGAGGATGGCTCCGGTGGTGGCAAGGGAGGCAGGGGCATCTCTGGTGACGGCGAAGGAGGCAGTTGTGGTGAGGGAGGCAGCGGCGTCGAGGGTGGCTCCGGTGGAGCCGAGGGCGGCTCCGGTGGCTCTGATGAGGCCGCGCGGCTCTAGTGGCGTTGATGAGGCCACGCGGCTCCGATGGCGTTGGGGGATGCTCCGGTGGCGTCGACGATGCGCGGCTCTGGTGTCTCCGGGGCTGTCGACGTCGGCAGGAGAAGGAGACGAAGTGGGGCGACGACGAATTGGGCAGACGGTGGCGAAGTGGGGCGAGGGATTCGGGGGAGAAGTGGTGGCCGGGGGAAACCGTTTTTAGGTTAAGTCAAACTTAGCGGTGGAGCGTTTTGTAAAAAGGTGCTATAGCTAAGATAACTATAGTGATTTTTAAGAAACGCGCTACTGCTATAGCTATGTATTTTACTTTCCTTTTCTTATTTTCTTTTCTCTCTCTATAGTGGGGTATAGGAAACGCCCTGCTGCAATATTATCTAGAGCGCCTCTTATGAATAGACGCTACCGCTATGCCATTCTCCTTTTTTCCCCTTTTTCATTTATTTTTCTTTACATTTTATTTTTTTTCTTTCTCCTTTTTCTATTTCTTTCATTTTCATTTACTTTTCTATTTGTTTTTCATTTCATTTTATGTTCACTAGCAGTAGCGCTTTTCATAGTATACGCGCTGCTAGATAGATCCTAGCGGTAGCGCGGTTTTTACAAGACCGCTACTACTATGTGTAGCCTATCGGCTTAGAGGGTGTTTGTTTACAGGGACTTATTGGTTTAAGGACTTAAATAAGTTCCTATACGTCTCATATAAACCAAACAGGAGGGACTTATAGGGACCTAAAGTGGGCATTTGGGGCTTATGAAATAAGACTCTCAAGGAGAGTCTTATAATGACTTATAGTTGTAATATGATCTTTTAGTCCATGTTAAGTCCCAGGAACCAAACATGTAGGAACTTTTTAGGGACTTGGGACTTATAAGTTGGGACTAAAAAAAGTCCTAGGACTTATGAACCAAACAGGGCCTTAGTAATGGGAATTTTAGTAGTAGCGCTTTCACACGCACACGCGCAACTGCTACATTTTTATCTGTAACGCCCTTATCCCGCACGCTCTACTGCTATGCAGCACTAGCGCCCTTTTTTAACGCGCGCTACTACTAAAGTTCTGTGTATAAGGTTTCTCCTAGTAGTGTGGGGCGGCACCCGAATGACCGATGTGCGGCATTGTGACGGTGTCAGTAAGAGGAGCGGATGTAGTCATGCCCCAGGGATGTGGCCATGTTGGTGAATCTTGTTAACCAATCTCGATATCGTGCCTCACGTGATTGTCTGATCCTCGGATGATCGACTACACACCTCGGTTATTTTAACAGTTTTATCACAAAATGCATTACCCCTGATAGGATTGATGTTGCTGACAATAACGTTTGGGGCGTTTGCCCATGTCATATAGTGTGGTATATGATTTTTTTTCTGGGTTTTTAAGAATTTGGCTCCTGAAATCGGGCTTTCTAAATTCTAATTATGGTACGAAATAATAGTTTACCATGTTTGGTGCCTTATCAAGTAGTAGAATCGATGTAGATAGCACCCAAGCCGTTTTTTTGTGGGTTTTTTTTTTGCAGGTAGATAGCACCCAAGCCTTCATCGTGCAATGCCTATTTTTTCAACCTTGGTACAACATAATCAATATTGCAGTAATTAATTTGAAATAATGAGAGTTCCCTTTACTTTTCTACTACCATCATTGAAGGAAATGACACTCGCAAAACAAAAAATCATTGAAGCAAATGAGAGAAGAATCAATCAACTGGCCGGGTCACTTGCTTTAGCAGTAACACATGCATCCTTGTGAAGCAAAAACGGCAAGTTGTTGGAAGTGAACAACTTGTACTCAGCAGTACGTGCGGTACGTAGTCCTCTCACACTCTACATGTCTGATCTCTCCAGGCACCGTCCTGCTGCACCAAGTTTGAACATGATCAGTTAGATGAGTCACATGGTTTGTATTCCCATTCAACCACGCTGGCTGCTTTCAGTTGTGCAATGCAATGGGTGTGCTAGCTCTTCCGTTGCCACCCACCCTATATATTTCATCCGTTGTTCAGGAGAAGAGACGTACCAATCTTCCATTCGCCATGGCCGCCTTCCGCCTCCTCTTCCTCCTGCTTGCCTTGGCCGCCAGCTGCAACAGCACTGCTGCTGCTAGCGCGATGTACAAGGCGAAGGCCAGTGTGATTTTCAGGCATGATGCTCGCACCATCGAGGTCAAATTCCTCCTCCCCGCCAGCAACAGCCCAGTCGCCGCCGGGGACGAGGACCTGCAGCTGCGGCAGGAAGCCATGGCCCAGGCCGTTACCGTGATCTCCCGCCACAGGCCAGAGACCAGCGACGCCGAGAAGCTCAAGTGGGCGCTGGGGGTGGTCAACCTCGAGGCCCAGCGGTGGAAGCCCATCTTCAGAGCCGTCAGCACGGTGCTGGAGAGCGGCGCCGACGAGGGCACCAAGGAGGAGCTCAACAGCGAGCTCGGCCAGGAAGGTCCCAACGCCCTCAAGATCGACTTCGGGTATATGTGACATGCATCGCCAGTTCCCCACCTCTGCCTTAGTTTCTCTATCGGCCTTAGCGCGCCCCAGATATCTGTGGTGTTGTTAGTTATGTATGGTGCTCCCATCCGTGCGCTGCGGCCTGTCGCAGCTGTCGGAGCACCGCCATTATTTCCCTTCTGCTTCGTTCTCGACGCCTTCGGCTGCGGAACGTTTGTGATTGTGCTTGCATTTCCTTAGTCAGCGAGGTGGTTATTTTCTTACTCTCTTTGTTCTCCCTGTCTTTTCCATGAGTAGCAACCATGCATGTCTGATTGGTTCACTAATTCACACGGAATTTAACTAAAATACAAGTGGAAGTAGTTGCCATTGCCAAATTTCACGAAGGCGCATGACCTTTTTTTTTTATAGAAAGCCTTCTTGGAAACTTGTCATGTACGGTCAGTTTGGTGCCGAAAGTTATAAAATACACGAAACTGATGCTCAAACTTGTTCGGTCGTGCAAATACAGTGCCTTCGTCCGTATTTTCAACGCGCTGTCTGCGTGGCGTGCTAGCGCGGCAGTGGCCCATGTGCCCGCTCGTGAGAAATTATTTTACAGAAACCAACCTCGAGTTTTATTTAATCATGTAGGAAAGTCTTGAAGTGTAGGGTATGCTAGATAGAAATAAATTGAAAAAAAAACACAGAGGAGTTTCGAACAAGGCACCTCCTGGTCAACTACTACCGGCACGATCCAGCCATGCAGCTGAACTTTGCTTTCCGTAAGAATATTAGCAAGAAAGCTATTGTAGACTAATTGATGCATTTATCCATCATTTATTTTTTATTTATTACCACTATTTATTTTTTATTTTTCCAAGTTCAAGTTTCGTTTTATGACACACAAATTTTCCCATATAAAAATACAGTAATCACCAACATTAAATTACTTTGTATTTTCAAAAAAAAATCTTCTTTTGTCATCGTGTACTTTGAAGAGGTAAAATGAACCTTTTCAAAATTTTATGTCGATTTAAATAGTTCAACCCATATTAAATACAGTACTATTGTGTAAATTCATATATCTTCATTCTGCACCAGAAGCACACACAATTATTGTGTATCGTCACTCTATTTCTAGAATATCCAATTATTAAAAAATTGACAACTTTGTATTTAGTAAACTATTCAACATGTACTAAAAATATTTTCTAATAATATTAAATTCTACAAATGTATCCAAACATGTCAATCATGTTTGTAGAAATATAGGGATATTCAACACAATTTTAATCCGGCAAAAAAGAGCTTATTTTTGCATGTATTTTGCTTTTTCGTATCTCTCACATACAAGCACAGATTTTGATGAAAATTCACATGATCTATTACACTTCTATATGCACTGTAAAAATCATTTCCTTTGATGTTCAAAAAACAGGCACAATATGCCCGTGCTGCAAAGTTACAAAAAAAGGCGAGCCCAAAGAAGCAAGCGCCCCGGTATATTTTTATAGAAGAATTACCTTTTGCATAACAACGCAATATGTACAGTTCGATTCATGATTGTCTATTCAGCAGAGTTTGGCGTGGTGGACTCACACATTTTCTTTAGTTTTTGTCTGTCGTACGCTTATACTGACATAGGTTTTTTCTCCGTGATTAAATTAAATATGACGGGCTTCCTGCAAAACAAATCTCAAGCGCAGGCCACCCAGCACCTTCCCTGCTCTCTGACACTGACATGTGGGGTTGTCACGTCACGTGGGTAGAGCATACGCCCAGATGCGGAAAGAGGCACCGTATTTGCACAGCCGTACAAGTTCGAGCATCAATTTCGTGTATTTTACAACTTTAGGCACTAAACTGACCGTGCAGAACAAGTTGAGGCACCCCTAGCGTATTTAACTCTTTCAGAAATATAGCTACAACATTCACGATCTCATGATTTTGACACAATGCCATATTTTTTTTGTGGTAACAGGAGGAATGCCCCCGCCTCTGCATCATTTGAAGCACACAACCTTGGCAGATTACATTACATTCAGAAATATAGCTACAACACTCACGATCTCATGATTTCGACACAATGCCATGTTTCTTTTTGAGGAAAAGGAGGATTGCCCCTGCCTCTGCATCATTTGATGCACACAACCACTTATTAACAAGTACCGAGTAACAATCTCTAACAAAAGCAAAAGGAAAATTACAAGACCACAAGCCATAACGGACCAAAATAGGATAAAATGCCTACACAAAAATTCTAGTATTCGCACACCGGACAATAGGTTAAAATTCCTACACACAAGTCCACCTCCTCATCGACGCCCCGGACAACGGTCTCGACCCTGGCAGCAGCTCAGCGCGGGTCCCCCATGGCGTGGGTGTGGTTCCGTCCATGTCTCCACCCCGGCCTTGGTGTCACAGCCATTGTCCCACTCCTTCAGGCTGCCTCGAGATGATTCCTTTGCCAGAAGGTGCGCGCCGACGAGGCGAGCTCATCCCCGGCACAGTGTCACATCCTCCCGTCCACCGCAGCTTCACGATGACCATTTTCTTCCTCATTCTCCATGGCCAAGATGACATGCCGGTCTCCGTCTCCTTGCGGCACTTTCCGATACTAGTATGTCATGCTAGCCTGCCATATCTAGTTGCCGTTGCCACCGGCCTAGTTCAGGCCGCCGCCCCGACCCCTAGGTCCTCGTCCGCCGCCGCCGCACAATAACGGACGAAAGTGGCTGCCCATAACCACCTAAAATGTGAATATTCCTGGAATATAGGCCATCCACATCCATCTCATCCTGAAAACCAAACACTCGCCATCCACCTAAAAAGTGGCTATCTCTATCCCACTGAGGATAGCCGCTGAACCAAAAAAAACCTATATGTAGCTGAAAGTGTGTTATATCGACTAGAGGGTTTAACAAAACTACCGCGGACAAGCTCAACCACCTAATATGTAGGTGAATGTGCACAAGTGATTTTTGGATCTATCGAAATGATTTTGTGTTTAACAAAACAAATATTCATTTTTCAGCTTATCTTCGAAGGGTTTGGATGGATCGGTTTTCCATATTACTATTGTATGTTGATCAAGTATGTCTGTGTGATCACACTTTACCTGCGTCCTCAGTATAGTATTGCTTTCTACTAGGCAATGTTTTGGTACATCTGGAAGTAAACAATCTTTACTACATACTTGTTGACACTAGACTTTCACTTGCACAAAACCCCCTTTAAGATGGCCTTGAACGGAAATGTGGTCAATGTGGAAGTTGTGTGTCTTGTCGAGGCAAATAACTTCGATTTTTTATATTAGCTCGATCCAAGTTCATACGTGACCTGCAAAACCAAAACAAAGAACTCCACGACGATCCAGCCTGGAGGTTATGGGCCAACCCGAAGCTTCCGGGCTTTCTGGACTGAATTAGGTTATATTTTGGCCTTTGGATGGAAAAAACTAAATTGTTTTATTTTAAATAAATTTATGATTGTACAATGACCGGAATGAATTGATTCGAAAACTTTCACGATTAAGTTATAGTTTGGCTTTTAGATCGGTGGCCAACGATACAACAGGCGGTTCGTGTGTGCGGTAGGCTCATCGCGCCTGGCGACACAAAAGGTGTCGGTCAAGAGGGTGTATGTTTTCTCAAGCAAGTGATTGCTACGATGCAACTAGAGGCGAGGACGTGTGGTGACGTCCTTGAGTGCAACTGCAATTATTAGAATTAACTATGGATCACTAGGATCAATAATGTGTGAAAGGAAAAATCTACCCAAACGAGATGTTGAACTCAATCTAATAGGAACATACCAAGCTGTCCATAAGGCCAACACTAGACCGGACCAAATTAACTTAAATAGTACACCATAAATTTTGTAGTACAATGTACCATATGAAACATTTTTTGAGAGAATCTTGTATAACCGCTATTATGTTTCGGCTACACTTCATCTACCTGCGAAGCACCTGTCAACACCCTCGCTAGTTAGAAGGAAATGTGGCAAGGCCATGCTGTCTTGAGGGCAGTACACACGCTTTGTCTCGTCGCCACTACTTGGTCAAGGATCCCCCATGGGAGAATGCGACACGGTATTGTTCGATCATACGCAACCACTCCTCGACTCTAGGTCAGTAATGCTTAGCATGTCCCATTGCCAATTCAAGGTTCAATTAATTGGATCCATTACAGTATATTTGCATGTATCTGTACTTGCCTATTTGGTAGTATATCTCTACCTAATAATAAAGCAAATTGGGTTTCCGTCGTCCGTCATGCACTTTTGCAGAAAACCCCCTGCATTTTTCATGAATTAACCCGCAGTACACACTTAAGTCAGAACCGAACCGTTATTTTACATTTTTACGGAACCCCCCCCCCCCCCCCCCGACGTATTAGATAATTCACCCGCCGATCATATATAAGTCAAACAAATGTTTTTCTAAATTATTCATATCTTTTAAACCGTAACTCCGATTTTAACATGTTATATATGAAAATTGATTAGAAAAATGTGTAGAATCTGAATATGATGTTATTTTGTTTGTTAAATATTTTTTAAATATTATTTTGGAAGATATTTAAGTCAAACAAATATTTTTCTTAATTATCCATATCTATTAAGCCGTAACTCCAATTTTAACATGTTATATATGAAATTTGAATAGAAAAATATGTAGAATTTGAATATGATGTTATTTTTACCTATTAAATATTTTAAAATATTATTTTAAAAGCAAACTTGTAACCTATAGGGCACGTCCGTTATTCTTTCGTACCACGACGATCAGGATTGCAAATAAACAACCACTAAAATCATAAAGAGACGAAAGAAAACATCGATAACCACACATGAGCACCTCTGAAAAAACTGGCAGGGGAAAAACAACATTCAAACACACTTTGGTTTGTGTGAACACTGAGGCCACTGAGGGTGAGAAGGAGGATAAGCGGCAACATAAAAATAATGCCTCGCTAAAATAAAGTGCATGAAGATATTATGGTTATTGGGTTAAGAGTGTGTGTTATTTTTTTCTCCCGTTGCAACGCACGGGCTCTTTTGCTAGTGATTTCTAATCCATCTTATACGTTAAGTGCAGGAGAGGCTACTTGCTCTTGGAAGACTTGCCTAAATTTATTGAAGAATAATTGATAAATGTGTGGCTGGTAGATAGGCCAATATCACAATTATTTCTTTCATAGGCACTTATTAGCACTAGCAACCACTCAAAATTATCCTCTCAACTTGTCAATCGATCATCTGAGGTTATATGGGTCAATTTAATGACGAAATATAGGGAGTATTCGTAACTTCCCACATGCATGATAACATTAAGATTTCATACTTACTAAACATGTTAACGGCGATTCCCATGCAAAACATTTTCCAGCCCTTCCACCATACTAACACAAACCATTGTTGGCTGAATCCGCGGGTGCCTGCCAACTTTCAAATTTCTAGGGGAGTGTTTTTAGAAATAATTGAGAATTGGACATACCTGTTACATGCCTCCCTCAAAATTGACGAGTGAATAAACTCTTGTCGCGAGTAAAATACTCCGAGGATGGAAGATATTGACCACCCCATCACTCCATGAGCGGTATGGGCACACAAAATAGATCTTTCATTGCTGGCGCGGACATGAGGCGAGTACTCGCAGCGACGCGATCTTCCATGGTCATGGTGCGCCGGCCCCTTCTAGTGGAAGAGGATGGTGGCCTCGCAGCGCGGTCTGAGCGGAATTCCAGCAGCAGCGCATGTAGAATCTTGCGTACAATGTCATGGAATAATAAGAGGAAATCAGAAAAAGGAAGGAGGAGAATTTATGGACAGCAAAATCAATACACAAAAAAGGAAACAAAGATAAGGAAGAGAAGAATACAATCCGTGATTTGACGTGAATTGATTGCATAATGCATTACCGGATTAAATATTGATTACCATACTATTATCCAAGATTAATCCTGGTTTTTAAGCCAGATGAAAACCGATTTGGATAGAAAACCAGGAAAATCCACGAAGGGGTGGGGATATCATAGAGGGAGGGAGGACGAAGGAATGGGACTACGTAAGACGGGAGAGGGAACCTTACTCTTTTTTCAGGTAGTAGAGATTTAACACGTCACCTAAGCACCAATGCAATGAAAGTGGACTTAATTACTTGGGCTTCCATGGCGGTGTTTATGGGTGCAGCCACAGATAAGGAACCAAAGTGAACAGGATGACACGGCACGGTATGGGCCGTGAGAAATTTTCAAATGGTTGAAAATGTAGTTAGTGAGAAATAAGCAATGAGAGGCGAGCTGTGTCTGTCATCTTTATATGCAAGGCAGCGAGATCAAATGCATCAACAAGCAGAGTACAAGACATAGAGCACCGATTGTCAAATACATCAACAAGCAGAGCGCATTTAAAAAAGGATAAACACCCTCGCACTGTCCTGCCCAAGATAGTTAGACTTAGGACAGCAGTTATTGTTTCGTGCACTATAATTCATACTACCGTTATTTTTTTAAGCAAAAGAGATGGTCACTAGCTATCACGTACATATATAGTACTCCCTCCGTTTCTTTTTAGTCCGCATATAAGATTTAGTCAAAGTCAAACTTTGTAGAGTTTGACTAACTTTATATTAAAAAATATAAACATTCACAATATGAAATCAATATTATCAAATGCACCATGAAACATATTTTCATACTGTATAGTTTTAGTATTGTAGATGTTCATATTTATTTATATAAATTTGGTCAAACTTTGTGTAGTTTGACTTTGACTAAATCTTATATGCGGAGTAAAAAGAAACGGAGGGAGTAGTAGCCACAAAGTCACATCAGATCCTGCACGCCTTCTCTCTCCACCCGCCAGATTGAAAAAAAAACACAGCCTAATCGATCAGATCAGTCACATGCTTTCTTCTGCCCCTCACGCTTAGCTAGCAGCTTTTCAATTGAGCAATGCGATCACATGTTTCCACCACCACCACACCATATATACTTAGCGTCCTTGTTCAAGAGATGGATCGATCGCTGTACACTATACTTAGTTGCCATGGGCAGGTTCCACTTCCACCTCTTCTTCTTCCTCGTGCTTGCGCTCGCCACCAGCAGCAGCACCAGCGCAGTGGCCACTGCCAACGATGACGCCGTGCAGCAGCGGAAGGAGGCCATGGTGCAGGCCCTCGGGGTAGTCACCCGCTTCGACCTGGCCAACACCGACCCCGAAGCAGTGAGGCAGGTGAAGCAGGCGCTCGCGGTGCTGGACCGTGAGGTCCAGGCCCACCCCCAGCGGTGGAAGACCATTTTCAACGCCGTTGACAAGGCCATGCATAGCGGCGCCGACGACCGCAGCAGGGCGGAGGCGTCCTTAATGGCCAAGGAGCTGCTGGAGCGGGAGTTCGGCCCGTGTCCGAGATGCCTCAAAAGGGACCTCGGAGTCGAAGATCTGTAAAATGCATGCCACCGTTTGCCAGCTCCGCCTTTCTTTTTCGGCCTTAGCGTGCCATGTCTGTGCTGTTGCTAGTTATGGCGCTCCCGTCCGTGCGCTGCGGCATGTCGCAGTTGTTGGAGCTCCACCTTTAGTTTTCTTCCTGTTCCTTCTTCACGCCTTGGGATGCGGAACGTTTGTGATTTTCCTTGCTTGCTTGTAACCAGTATATCATTAGTCACGGAGGTGGCTTCTTTTGTTACTCTGTTAGTGCTCCCTGTGTTCGTCCGTGCATATCTAAGACAAGTTGAAACTGCATAGATTATTGTGTGCTCCATCTCACCTAGGACATTGTCATGCTGGTTTGAACAATTAGATGACCGTGAATCCGCTGCTTCAAGTGCTGAAAATGTGTCCCTCCAGGTGTATCGGCGTCAATAGGTCAGAACTACCTTTTTTGCTTGGTATATCCACACATTATTGAATAGCAATACTACTAGGGAGGTTATGTTTTTAAGGTTGGTTATGTTTTCACAAAATATTACTCCATAGCAGCGACCAAACAGGAGGTCACCTGGTTTAAGTAGCACTGACTTTGAAAAAAAATCTCTAAATAAACTCCTTACTTCATCTCTCTATCAAAAAAAAAACTCCTTACTTCATCCTACATGTCCTTTCAAATTTGTGTCTTTCCTATTAATGGTTTTCATATTTTTACACTATTAGACATGCCTTCAGCCAGGAATACAATGGTTTACAAAATTATAGTGAAATTCATATTATTTTTTATTAAAAAATATTTTTTAGCCTCTAATAGACATTCTATAAACAAGATGATACCTCACATTGTTGCAGGAACACTGCTAAGAATAGTTAGGTTGAAGATATGGTTGATTAGTCTAATGAAATGAATAAGTGTGAGATTAATTATTCCTATATGGTAGCCACACATGATTTGTTGATGTGGAAGGGGCGCATGCATGGGAAAATATGTAGTGACTTGACAGGTTGTTGGTGTGGCATATATGCATGACTTGTTGATGTGGAAGGGTTATGCTCTTAGAAAAAATAGTTAGTGAGAGATGCAAGTATTTAATAATTTAGAAGATGGAGGATGTTGTGGACCCACCCACTGGCAGAGCTACAGCCAAGCAAAACTATGCTATGGCCCGCCCAGGTTTAGTGAAAATACACTAGCATATGAGAGGAAATAGGGCATCGGAGTAAAATACTTGGACTTTCCTTCAATTCGTCCCGCCCAAGTTCTTGTGTGTAGCTCCGCCACTGGACCCACCAGCGACGGAATATCTACTTAAGTATAGTCAACCCATAATCACAATATGTTTTTATTGCTAGACGGATTTAAAACATGAGCCGCCCAAAAAGTTATTTATCTTAGGCATATGTGTCTCATCATTGACAATTTGAGCTAATGTTGTGACTAGGCTTTTACAAAATCACTTGCCCCGTCACTAGGCAAGGAATGCATCGTACGGACATGTAACATATTTTTTTGGGCGTATGGCTATCAGGGTCAATCGAACCTAATTAAGGGTATCTCCAAAGCAGTACCTCAAACCCCACTCATATGTCATGACCGCGTGGTCTGGATGTGGTGTGTCATCCGACGTGGTCCTGTATCGATCCGCCGAGACGTCTGAATCAAGTTTTCCTCACAAACTAAACCCAAATGTTGGGGCTTTTGCAGGAGTCCTGACACGAGACACATCGGACTCTCACCAAGAAATTTTGCTGGATGTGCATAGTTTTGTTCATCATTGCCCTGATGTGCATAGTTTTGTTGCCAGATATCCATAGTTTTATTTTGTTTATCACTAGCCGGATGTGCATAGTTTTGTTGATCACTAGTCGGATATGCATAGTTTTGTTGATTACTAATCTGATATGCACATTTTTGTTGATCACGGGTGCCCCCCCCCCCCCTGCTCCGGCAGTTCTTTGCACCGTTATTTTTTATTTATTCCATAAATAATCTCCGAAATTGTTGTCCAATTTTCAGAAATTTTATTTAAAAAAATAATATTACAATGGTAGTTCTGCTGAAAACAGCGTCAGTCCGGGTTAGTTTCATTCAAATCATGCAAACTAGAGTTCAAAACAAGATCAAGAGTATTTAGAAAATAGATACGTTGGAGATGTGTGAACCTCCCCAAGTTTAACTCATTGATTATCCTCAAGAAATTGTGATAAACTCATTTGTTCTTGTTGATGTATATAAGTATATTAGGCAATCAAGTTTTCAGCTAAGATCATGAACTAACCACATGCATGATAACACTCAGAACTCATATTTACTCATGTCAATAACGTATCAGCTAGGGATCAATAATACTACATCTCAAATATCAACACTTTGTCAAATTATCCACGATACAATGTAACAAATTGGTATATCGCTAGCCTTTTTAAGACCGCAAAACATAAATGCATAACACCTCTGAAGTTCAAGAGACGACTGAACATTGTAATTCAGGGTAGAAAACATCCAATCATGCTCACACTCATCATTGATTAAACCAAATGCATGTTATACTAAGAATGACAATAGCACTCGCAAGGTTGGTGCCTGAGTAAGAAGATGATGACTCAACAATAAAACTAAATAGATAGGTCCTTCGGATAGGGAAGCAGAGATTTGAGCGGTGTGAGGGCTCATTGTTTAAAATAGAGATACTTACATTTTGAGAGGTGTGCTTTTCATGTCAACGGTTTACGACCAAGTTTTTAGTATCTTCCATGCTAAACATGTTAATCATGGTTCCCGTGCAAAAGGTTTTTCTGCCTTTCCACCATACTAACGCAAACCATGGTTGTTCGAATCCAAGGGTGCCTGCCAACTTCCAAATTTTTTGGTGAGTGTTTTTATAAATAATTTAGGATTGGGCATCCCTGTTACAAGCCTCCTTCAAAATTGATGAGTGAATAATCTCCCGTCGCAAGTAAAACACAATTAGCATGGAAGATATTGACAACCCCATCGCTCCATGAGCGGTACGTGCACACAAAACAGATGTTCATTTGAAGTTTTGAAGATGGCACATGAAACTTTACTTGAAAAGGCAGGGTAAATACTGTATATAGGCAGAATTTCCACTTAGTACAGGTGAAGGCTAGCACAGATTGAGAAGCGACCAACTAAAGGGTGACAACGATCATAATCATGCATTTTGAATAACTAACATTGAGAAAGAGCATGATGAGAATATAAACGCTTTGAATATAAATATCATGGAGGCAATATTGGGTTGAATTCAATTACATGCGGAAACATCTGCCCAATCAAACCACTCAAATACTTCAAAGGAGGATACCATCCTAACAAACCACATCATGATCATTTTAATGCATGTTGACACACAAGATAACTTATTATGCACTCCTATCTACTTAAGCATGACATGAACAACTATGAATTGTAATCATCATACACATGCTTACCCATGAATAACTAAATCAAGATCACTATGGTAAACATACTTAAAAAACAAAAACAAGTAGTGTTCGTACCAGCTTTCCTTTACCACAATCTTTTTATAAAATCATCGTCATTATTTCTTTTCACTTGTATGCCCGAATGATGTGAAAAATATAACATACTACAAGTGTGTTGTGGACTAAACTGGAATCTGCAATGACTATATTCACATGAGAAGATAAGGAAATTTTTGGTCTTCCATTAGATCAAAAATAAAACACATAAGAGCCAATTGGAAATTATTGTTGATGTCCTCTTCTTTGAAACAAGACTCAATGAGACGCAAGAAAATTCAAAGAAACAACAAAGAAGAAAAGAGTAAAAGGAAACAACGGAGAAGAAACGAAAGAGAAATTAGAGAAATCTTTTAATTTATTTTTTGAAATTTTTAACAAAAAAGATGAGTTCAAAGAAGCACACTGAAATATTTTTGCAGTTTTTACTTTCTCTGAAAAAGAAAAACAAAGAGGAAAAGCGAAAAGCGAGAAAATATTTACACGGAAGAACTCCCAATCAAATAACAAAACAAGAGATGAGAAATTTTTTTGGGTTTTATTTTTAATAGAAACACTATAGCAACCAAGAAAGAAGCGAGAATGTTTTTGATTTTTCAAAAAAAATATCAAACACACAAAAGGAAACAAAATAAAAGCAAACATGGATATACAAAGAAAAGGCAAATACCGACAAGTCTAAGGAATGTGGTAGCACGAATGAAAAGTCTCCCAAGCTTAGGCTTTTGGCCTAACTTGGTCACTAGCACTGCTTGTCTGGATAGTATGTTAGCTCGAGTTGGCATTCCTCTATCTGCCGCTGCTTGGCAAGCGGCTGCTTCCGCGTCCTGTTGCGCCCTAGCTTCTTCCAACGTGACATAATACTACCGTGTTGAGGAAGATTAGTAGGCCGTGTTGGTCGGGGGATCAGCTCTTTGAACCCTATATGATGCGAAATTAATTTCAGAAAAGTTGTGTGTTGAAGCAGCCCAGAACTCGTGCCTACCACCTCTCGATACAATCCGTAAGCCAACAAGTGGAATCAGAGGCTCGACGGGAGATGGCCAGTGATTGGCGGCGGTGGTGGACGACGACATCAGCAAGGGGAAGACGGGTAAAGGGATCTAGGGCGGCTAAGTACTTGCTATGTCCGGATCTCAATATCCTTGATTATATCAGGAAAATTTCGGGGTTTCGTAAGCCTTCGACGATGAGGTGAGGGATCGTGCGGAATGACCTCGCCGGCTGGTGCTGACCACGATCGCACTCTTTCTGGTGCAAATCCGGGACGTCGACCAGCAGCTCCGACCAGCCCCTGGTGTGATTTTGTGTTATCCGCTAATAAATTCATATTTATGTGGGAAAATTTCTGGGTTGGTAACTGCACGTACTATATTGATGCTATAGTCTCAACTGGTGGCGTTTCTTTTTTCTAGATGGTGGGAGATGTGCGAGAATGAGGGAGCTTAGTGTCATAGAGCATATATTGTTGGACTTCACTACATAGAGGTCTTACAATGCGGCGGTTGTTCTACTTTCTCTCATTTTCTATCGCCATGACTGCCAGAAGGCAAAGTGCCATGTGTTCCTTCTTTTCTACCTCCCCACACGACTCTGGGTTCGCTGCCACTGCAGCACGAACCATGTGTGTCCACCTAGTAGTTTTGAGATAGAAAAGGTTAATGTAATTAATTAAATGTGTTTTTTGAGCCAGTCAATAGCTTGTCCGGCTTTCCTTGAAGATGTGTAAAGACTACAGGTGATGTTAAGAACATTTTATTGCCTATTTGCAAGCGATGATGATTGCTGGAGTGTTTGCATTCAACACAGTGGGACGCCATTTCCATGATTGTTGTGGTTCAGGGCGGTTCACGGAGCCGAACCACACAATCCTATAGGCAGCTTCTTTTTTTTGCGGGGATATAGAAGTATTTTTACTAGGGCTTTGCTACACGTATGAAAGGATGATTACATTCTTTACGTAATTGCTGATCTGGTAGCTTTTAAGTCTTCCGTTGGACGCACGGGCCCACCCTAGAATCAGGGGTTGGTTTGATTGGTGTTTTGGAAAATTATAATAGAACAGCAGTTTCTACACACAAATTTCATAGTCATAGGATTTGTTTTGTTATGGAGTCCTTTTACGGTACATTAATTTATTTTGGACCAATCATTTTTTTGACCCGACGACCTAGATTAAGCAATACTACAGCAGAAATTGTGTTCCTGCGACGGGCCGTTTGTGTGGCGAAAAAACTTGTGTCCGGTGTGCTTCTTTTTCCACCTTCGTTTGAGTGAATGAGAGAGGAGATGAGCGGTGAGCTGATCTGGGGTTTGTCCCAACAGTGCAGAGACAAGCGGCCGGGCAGTTCATGTTCAACTTCCTGTGTTGCTTCACAAGGATGTGACCGAGTACTACCTACGTGATAAAGAGTGATTCGGTTGAGTGGTCGTTCCCTCTTATTTGTTTTCAGAATGCTAGTTTGAATTAGTATAAGAGACAAGTATGTTTTGGCCTCTCAAGCTTACAAGAAATAGACATTTCGTCCTTTATCTTTTTTGCGGCTACAATTGGTCCTTCATATTCCAGAACTAAAAACGAGGAAAAAGACTACTAACATGTCGCTGTTTTTTTGCTACCCACTTGCCACATCGGACGAAGCATTATCTTTTTTCATCATTTTCTCTTTCATCCTCACTTCTCATCCACTCGTCCTGACGTCCGGTGCCCTAAGCGTGCCGTCGCTGTAGCCTTCTTCAAGCAGCCGGCAATCCCGGTCACCTATCTCCGACCCTAGCCAGCGAGTCGAAGGCTTTCCCGTGCCGCTCTAGCTCCTAGCACCACCTCTTGCATTCCTTGCACCGCCATCAAAATTACCCGCGCCGCCCTAGCTGCCCATGCGCAGCCACCACGTCCCTGCGTCGCCCCGGCTGCTCGTGCAGCCAGATTCAAGCCGGCATCCCCGACCATCTATCTTCCCTTCCTTCCTCACCGTCCAGACGGGGAATCTTGAGCCAAGGCTGACCCACGTGCTTGAGCTCCAACCTCCCACTCGCCCAACCTCCCACAAGCTTGAGCAGTAGGGCATCCACTAACAACGGTGACCGGATTCCTGGTTGAGAGTTGAGACCATCAAGAAAGTGCTTGCTCACAAATGACTCAACCCACACATGATAAATTTTCAAGTCCTTCTTGTCAACGGGTTTAAAAGTATGATAATAATGTAAATCCATGGACAATTTTTTACTTCACCTGAATAATTTGTCACCTATCTTGAGCCTTGCTTCATATTAGTTACTAGCAGTTCCCTTTAACCTTATTTTTAGGGTATCCAAAGTACCCTAGCAGTAACTTTACACCCAAAGTGCATGTTTAGATGCATAAAGCTGGAGCAGTGACCCAAACAGGCAACACTCCGCAAGCCACCCTTCCAATCTATAACCTCCGTCCCAAATTACTTGTCTTAAATTTGCCACATAGTTGAGACTTGCTACCCTTTGTGAAGCAAACGTGAGAAAAACTATTGATCCACAGAACCAGTCAAACCGTCCGGGTCATCTTATCACATCCGCGCGAAGCAAAAGCTGCAGCAGGCATAACAGGTTGGAACATGGGCGCCAGAGCCGCTCCATCTGTCCTTGATCAGCCACAGTCCCTTTCACGCTGCTATCATGCAATGCTCCAACTGACCACCAGTCGTAGTTGGACAATGCGTTCTTGATGCCACTGCCACCCCACCATATATACTTAGCTTCCTCGTTGTGCACTGCACTAGTCTAGTATACTTACTTTCCATGGCGGCCTCCCACCACCTACTTGTCTTGCTCGTTGTGGCCGCTCGCCGCCAGCGGCAGCAACGGTGCCATCGCAGGGGCGGGCCACGACGGCGATGTGCAGCTGCGGAAGGTAGCCCTGTCACAGGCCATCGAGGTCCTTTCCCGCTACCGCCCGGAGACCACGGATGCCGAGACCCTGAAGCGGGCCGTAGCGGTGGTGAACCGGGAGGCACAGCGGTACTGGAAGCCCATCTTCAATAACGTCAACAAGGTGATGCACAGCGGCGCCGACGACTGCACCAAGGAGGAGGCGTTCGCCGCGGCCAAGGCGCAGCTCAACCGCGAGCTCGGCCAAGGCCCGGATGCCATCAAGATGGACTTCGAGTACGTGTGACCTGCGTGCAGAGATGACACATCGCCACCTCTGTTTTTTTTTGTTTTTTTTTCCTTCGGCCTTAGCGTGCCCTGTCCCTGTCTGTGGTGTTGTTAGTCCTGCTGCTCCCTGTGGCCTGTCACACTTTACTGAGCCTTCGATTTCCTTGTCGACGCCTGTTGTGATTGTGCTTGCCTGTAGCCTAGCCTTCATGTCTTTTCTACCAATTATTCCATGCAACAAACATGAGTGCTAGTTGTGTCCTCCAAGATACTGAACTTCTTCCGTGTTCTGGTCTCTTAGACTTTGCATGCATTGTGTGCTCTGGCTCGGTCATGGAGCCCATGTTTTTCTTCATCTTCGTCCATGTTTGCTATGTAACCAAATCCTATAGTTATGGAACCTTTTTGAGGAAAATGCTATTCTCCTTAAATAAACAAAGAATTGCGCGAGAGTACAAAAAATTTGTGGCTGGGATTTGCGGAAACACAACTCTGGGAGACTAAAAGAGAATTGTGTCTGATTAATCTCTTAATGAGAAATACAACCTGCCGATCCATGTGTTAACTGTTAAGTGACTAGAGGATTTTACAAAAACTGTCAAAACATTAAAATGGGTAAGAAAAATAGGCTCAAAATTTCAGAAATTGATCAGCGAAGGTTAGTTGAATTACTAGTTCTGATTTTAAAAACAGTTTTTTTTTTACTTTTTTTTCAAAAAGGCGACCCTGGTTGGGAAGTTCCCCTAGCCACATAACTGATGGGACCTGCACGCCATTATTTCTTATTAAGCAACTGGCCGGGGCACAATTTGTGTTTTTCTTACCAATTAGTCCTTGAGTTGTGTTTTTTATTTGTCTAAAACCCCCCATTGCGCACACAAACTCAGATTAGCTACTAATAAGCAAAGTTGTTCGCCTCGATGAGGCACACAACTTCCATGTTAACCTCATTTCCAAATGTAACATAAACATTCTTTAGCACAAAGTAATGCTACTACATTGAAGACGCAAATAAAGCTTGGTGACACAGACAATCCTGAATTCCTGATAAACATATCCATGGGGCGTCATTATTCTAAGGAGTCTTGACTCTTGACTAAGAAACCAGCATGCATGCATGCATGCATGTTACGGAACTTCGAAGTGGACCGTGATGGTGTGAGCTCCAAACCTCATCACCAAGGTGGCCTTGTCGCTGGTGCGGACGCTGGCGAGAGCAACCATGAGGAGGACGAGGAACACATCCATGGCGAATCGAACCGATCGGTCGTCCATCTCTCCCATTGAATGAATGGTGGCAATGGATCGACAAACAAGGAAGGTAAGTGTATATGGTGTGGTGGCAGTGGCAACACCGATCGCATTGTACAACTAATAGTTTGGGGCAGTGAAAGGGCGTGGCGGGCGCAAGTAGTGTGACTTATCTGATCTGATGCAGGCGGTGTGGAGAGAGAAGACGTGCAGGATGTCCGGTAACAGGGATGGCACGTGAGTACTACTACCTCCCTCCTGATTTATTGGTCCCTATTGTATTTTGTGCCAAATTTTGACTATAAATTTAACTAACAATTTTTTTGTGCATGTCATCAAAAATTATATCATTGAAAAGTATGTTCAAATACAAATCCAACGATATAATTTTTGTTAAAATGCATTAATATTTTGTTAGTTAACTATTTGTTCAAAATTTGGCACAAACTATAAAAGGGACCAATAAAGCAGGACGAAAGTTGTAGGAACTATGGTGTATCGGTTCATTGATTCCATCCTCTGCAGCAATCGCGTGGAGAGAGAAGACAGGGTGGTTCAGGTGCAACTTTAAGTTTTGCTTCACAAGGATTTGATTGAGCTAGTACTACCTACGTGTTAATGAGTGACCGGTTGACTGGTGGTTTCCCTCTCATTTGCTTTCCAAATCGTAGCATGAATTAGTAATGAGCTACATCCAGTGTTATGCAGAGGCCGGCCACAGGTTATCCCCTTTTCGAAAAGAAAAAAAAACTAGAGGAAGCGCAGTTGGCAGTGCGTTGCCTGTTTCAGTCACTTTTAGAGCCCACATGATTCAATATATTACTTAACTTTATGCATCTAAACATGCATTTTGGCTGTGAAGTTAGCGTTATGCCGGGCAGCCATAAATAAACTATTGTGGAAGTTCCACGTTCTCTCTTTCGGTTGTGTTCTCTGTAAAATCCTTGTACACAGACTTGATTAACATTGGATCTGTTATAAGGTCCCTACATATCTGGAAAACCAAAGTCCCTTTAAAGATTAAGATTTAGTGATTTACATGGTGTGATTCTCAACAAGGACAATTTGGTTAAGTGTAGATGGCAAGGTTGTAAAAAATGTTGTTTTTGTAACCAAGAGGAAACAATTCATCATCTGTTTCTAGCTTGCCCGCTTGCCAAGCTTTTGTGGCGTGCTGTTCATGTGTCTTTTAATGTTCCTTCGCGGACTAGCATATCGAATGTGTTTGTTAACTGGTTCAGAAGGGTGGAGCGCAATGCTACGACGCGATTTGGGTGGGAATTTGTGCACTACATTGAGATATTTGGAACTGTCAATATGATTTTGTGTTTAACAAGACAAAGATTCATTTTTCAGCTTAGCTACAAAGCGTTTGGATGGATCAGTATGTGGTCATTACAAGAGGTTGAAAGATGCCATCTCCAGGGATTGATCAACATGGATGGAGAAAGACCAAGGAGTACTACGTCAAACTTAACGTGGATGCATCCCTAAATGATGACTCTATTACTCGAGGAACGGGCATAATCATAAGATATATTCATGGTCATTTAGACGAAGCGGGAAGTAGTGGCATTCGGTTTATTGATGTTACCGTGACAGCTCAGGCTCGTGGTCTCCTAAATGGATTAATTCTTGCAGGACAAATTGGTTGCAATAGGATCATAACATCATGCAAAAAGGTGGTAACTCCCTTGGGTCGGCTGCGGCGATTTACCAAGAGTGCTCTTTTTTATGTTGCATTTTTTATCATGTTGTTTTTAGTAACTGTTTTAGAGAGGCCAATAGAGCATCTCAGTTCTGTTGAAAATTGGGGACGGCAACTACTTCTGCTTGTATTTTAGTTAAATTCCCTGTGAATTAGTGAACAAATCAGGCATGCATGGTTGCTACTCATGGAAAAGACAGGGACAACGAAGAGAGTAATAAAATAACCACCTCGCTGACTAAGGAAATGCAAACACAATCACGAACGAAGTCGAAGGAAAATAATGGTGGCGCTCTGACAACTGCGATAAGCCCCAGCGCACGGACGGGAGCGCATCATGACTAACAACACCACAGACATCTAGGGCGCGCTAAAGCTGAAACAGAAAGGCAGAGGTGGCGAACTGGCGATGCATGTCACATATACCCGAAGTCGAGCTTGAGGGCGTTGGGACCTTCTTGGCCGAGGTCGCGGTTGAGCTGCACCCTGGCCTGGGCGAACGCGTCCTCCTTGGTGCGGTCGTCGGCGCCGCTCTCCAGCACCCTGCCGACCGCCCTGAAGATGGGCTTCCACCGTTGGGCCTCGAGGTTCACCACCCCCATCGCCCGCTTCAGCGTCTGTTCGTCGGTGGTCTCTGGGCTGTAGCGGGAGAGGACCGTAATGGCCTGCGCCATGGCCTCCTGCCGCAGCTGCAGGTCCTCGTCACCAGCGGCGACTTCGCTGTTGCTGGCGGGGAGGACGAAGTCGACCTTGATGGTGCGACCATCATGCCTGAAGAACGAGCTGGCCTTCTCCTTGTACATCACGCTGGCCTCCCCCTTGAGCACCTTGGCGTCGACGGCGGCTTCTGGGCAGGATGAAGAAGAGGACGCCATGCAGACCTCCTGCTGCGGCCGAGGCTGGTCGTCAACCACGGCGGCGACAGCGCTGTTGCCGCTGAAGGACAAGGCAAGCACGAGGAAGAGGAACAGGAGGTGGAAGGCGGCCATGCCGAATTGAAAGGATCGGTGCATCTCTTCTCCTAAGCAAGGGATGAAGTATATATGGTGGGTGGCAACGGAGAAGAGCTAGCACACCTATCGCATTGCACAACTGAAAGCAGCGTGATGAGTGGCAGAAGAAATCATGTCACTGATCTCATCGATTGACTGGTCACACTCTCATTAGCTTAGTACGATTACTGCACGCCCATGGCATTGCACAACTGAAAGCTGAAGACGTGCAGAGGAAAGCATGCGACTCGAAAGAGAGAGAAGACGTGCAGAACGAGAGTTGAGTATTATCTGTACGTACTAGGTACTAGTAGTTTGCTTTTGCTTCACGAGGATGTTGTCAGAGGACTACGGAGATGATAAAGTGGCCCGACCGGTTGAGTGGTTCCTCTCTCATTTGCTTCCATGATGGTTCATAACAAATACATTACTGACATGGATCTAGTCCTTGTTCATCTGTATTCGTGTATCTTCAGGTTAGATCCTTTCATTCTATGCTGAAGCATGATCGCCCGGCACCGGAGTAGACAGTCCAGCAAGTGCATCCAAGTTACCAAAAAGGGTCAAACTGTTCGAAACTGCTTTGCAGACGATGCATGACTGCACGACACCTGCACGACGGAAGTGCTGGCCCTCTGATACACTTTGATGATATGGATGGACGAACGGATATGCACTGTCCTACACAAATCGTCTCCACACCGTCATGTGTATAGCAGCGCTGCAAACTGTTCTCGTTGTCAGCCACCCCCCTCAATGTTGACAATTGCGCCCGCCGATGCCATGTTGTTGTGATTCGCTTATGCTGCTTGTCTATCCTCAAACCCTAGCCCATCTCTTGTTTCAGCTAGAGATGATACCTCTGCAATCATATCCTTAAAGCGACCCAACACGAGTTCATACATCGTGACGGATGCATCCCCAAGCCTAACCAGCTCCATAGTGTGTAGGTAGAGAGTCGAGTTGCGGTAGGTGAAAGATTTGTTCATGACATGGTCTCTTTTGAAGTGACCAAAATGTCGGGGCAGGATGTCCCTAGCATCTTTTGTCCATCTCTTGAGGATGTGCTGCTCCAACATCTCCTTCACTCCGACATAGTGAATCACCTGAAACATTGGAATCAAGGTATGATTTTTCATGGACAGATGAGGAATGGGCATCCAAAAATACCTTCAAAGCATGGCAACAAAGCATCCCCATGTTGGTGAATTGCCCGCATTCACACTTGAACCACTCGCCATCGTTCGACATGGTCACCTCGTAATCAACCACACTCCATTCTCGTGTTTCTCGACATCGTCGTGTCTTGCAATGTACTTCTTCTCAATTTTCTCGACCTGGTAAGCCCGACCCTCGAAAAGGTTCTCACCAAATTGTTCAAACACTTTCCTGGTGTAAACCTTATTTGTATGTTGTTCAATGGCAATATTTGATCTGATGACTGCTCCGCTCTGTATTTCTCACAGAAGGATCATCATTAGAATTTTTCGACGACGTACACTTCCACAACTATTAGGAAGAGGGCACAAAAAATCTAAAAGAAATTCCTTAGAATCCGTATCCTCTTCTCCTGGTAGCTCTCATCCGACTCGCGGTCGAATTGCAGCCTCATGTACTATCGCACAAACACATGCATCGGGAGTGACGTCCTCGTGAAAGGCACATTCTGCGATGGAACCGAAGAAGCTTCCTACAATGTAGTACAGAAAGGACCCGGAGTGGCCACTTCGTGAAAGGCACATGCTGAGATGAACTGAAGAAGCTTCCTACTATGTTGTACACCTTGTTGAGATTCGCGTTATTTCCTCTTAAGTTGCTTCACTGGATCTTTTGTGTAGACATCTATGTGCTTGTGCGATGAATAGTGAACCTTTTCACCACATGTCAGCAATGAACCATCCATTGTCAGACCCTCTCAGAAGCCTAATCATCGCAGGGCATTTGCACCGACAGGACCGGCTGTTTTGCTGCTCAGGCTTCCCCTGTAAAAAAAAGGTAATTTACAAGCTGCAGTTAAGACAGTTGCATAGCCAATGGTCAAGCGGATTAAAATAAAATGTAAGTGCTTGCGATTGTTGTGTCATATGTACTGACGAAGCATCCACATACAATTTCCTACATACACTTTATCCATTCGACATTCAGACGGCTCTTGCCATATCTTATACAAAATTTGAGCTCCCATAAATAATTAAAGGTTGCAGAAATCGTACACTTTCCTGAGAGTCAAAACTCATTCCAATTTCTGGCGTGACCACACTGTCTGATGATTTATCACCGTACCTCCTGATTGTTTCTTCCAATGGAGTAACCCCCCTGGGGCATGGTTTTCTGTCAGCAGGTGCACGGCCAACTCTCAACCTGCAATAGAAAAATATCTCAAGTTTTGCACACGATATCTCAATTTATAGCAACGCCTTTTGTTTATCATGGTAAAACCCCATTTTACTGATCAGTGACACAACCCACCATGCTTTGTGAGACAAACGGATCAGTTGTGAGACAAACAGATCAGCATTGCATTTGGTACGAAGGGATTACATGGTAGGGCATCCAAGGCATCCAATTTGGTATCATAATTTTCATATCACAATTCTAGCAGGGCACCCAATTCCTTGATATCTATCCCATCTCTCTCTCTCTCTCTCTCTCTCTCTCTCTCTCTCTCTCTCTCTCTCTCTCTCCAGTCAGAACCACATCCCCACTCTCATCTCACACAATAAATTGAACCTTTTATTCTGTCTTGGCTAAATTAAATCATTCATATTTTCGAAGCCATATGTTAGTTTTTTTAATAATTTATATATCGGAACTTTTGGAACGAATATCTTTAGAACTAGGCCAATCTTGGATATATTTAGAACATGTTTAAATTTAAACGCTTCACATTTTCTTATGTGAAACAAATATTTTTCACTAGAAAAATATATAGTACAGCATGAAATGAGCTAAACTAGCAATGAGAGATGAAAGGATGAACTTGCTAACTTTTTAGAACACTTGGATAGTTGGTGCACCGCCAAATCTAGATAAATCTTGGGAAAATTGGAGCTTGGAGGTCAAGTTTGGAGGAAGAACAGAGGAGAAGAATGGATTGTGTCGCTCGGGCAAGAAAGAGGAGAAAACATAAGTGTGGCTCGGGGACCTCATTTCATGTTTGTTTTGTGAACTCAAGTGGCATCATGCTCACAGGGATTTCATCGAACACCTTTTGTGCATACGAAGGGAAAACAAACTAGCACACACACCTCCCACCTTCTATGATGGAAAAACAGAGGACAGGGCGAGCAGGGGCGAGATATATAAAGGCAAATTTTTAGTCCCGGTTGGGGTCTAAAAGAGGGACTTAAAAGAGACCTCTAGTCCCGGTTGGAGACACCAACCGGGACTAAAGGTTATCGACCCCTTTAGTCCCGATTGGTGTCTGGAACCGAGACTAAAGGTCCCATTCGAACCGGAACTAATGTCTGCCGAGCCCCGGCCAGCGTCTTAGCCGCTCATCGCGTTGTCGTGGCCGCGAAGTACGCCGTCGCCACATCATTGAATCAATCGCACCACCGCCAAAGCGTCGCGGTGGATATTGAAATAGGCCATCGCGGCATTGCAACATCATCAAAGTAGTCTAGCCACCATGTTACTGTCGCCGTCGTGTGGAGCATGCCACGACGGGTGTTGACGACCTCGGCCATGCAACGAGGAATTCTTAAATGGCCGTGACTACGCTTCGACGACATCGATGACTGAGTAATTGCGACGACCACCACGACGGGCGTGCTTCAATGGCCGTGACAATGCTTCCATGACCATGATGACTTGGACAGCGACGACAATGCTTGAACAGCTAGGGCGACGAGCCATAACATGACGGCGCTAGCGACCGAGCCCTTGCAATGAGGCATGCTTCAATGGTCATGGCGATATTTTGACAACCACAAAGACGTCGATGACTGCGAAGGTGCTTCGACGACCATGACGACGGGTGTGCTTCAATGCCGTGGCAATGCTTCCATGGCCACGACGATAGTTGTGCTGCAATGGTCGTGCCAATGCTTCCAACAGAACGATACTTCGACGGCCACGACAACGCTTCAACAACTAGGGCGACAAAGCATGCTATGACGGTGTTGATGACCATGTCCATGCAAAATGTTTGTGGCGATGCTTCGACGACTGCGATGATGTTGATGAGTGTGGAAATGCTTCGACGACCACGACAATAAGGCGTGCCATGACGGCGCCCACGACTGTAGCCATGCAACGAGGCATGCTTCTATGAGCTTTGTGGAGCATCACCGGTGTTCTTATGGAGCGTCTTTGGGCCGTCGGAGCATCACCGATGATGCGATGGAGCATCGTTGGGGCCGTCGGAACATCCTCGTTGCTGCAAATGGAGCATCTGCGGTCTGCCGGAGAATCGCTTGTACTGCAACAAAGCATCGCCGGGGTTGTGTTGGAGCATTGCCGGGCCAGCGGGGTATCACGGGTGCTTCAGGGATGGTTGCATCAAAATTTGTTTCAACCCGGCGCTGCAGCTGTGGTCGAGCATGGCGAGCTCGTCGCTGTTTTCATGTGAGATGACCAGTGACGGGGCTGCAGTGACCTGGAAAAAAAGATGTTGTGCATATATCCGATGGCTGGCTGGTGTCGCTGCTGCGGGAGAGAGATAGGTATATTTGGGATGGAAGTGATGGTCCAGAGATCAAGCGACCCAAATCAACGGTTGGCAGGGCTGTTTAAAAATCCCCGTCATCAGCCGGTTTACGGGTAGCACTGGCCTATTTCTATTTGTTTATCCTCACAATGAGCTAACGAGTGAACCCATTGGGCAAATTTTCAAGCTCCGCCTTTGGACTAAGCTGGCATAGCATCTTGAGATTTACGAAGTCATCATAGGCACCACATAGTCAACGAGAATATTTTTTCTCATTGAAGGCACATTGCCGAAAATCCTGAAATAAATTCAGAAAAACGTAAGCACCGGGACTTGAACCCTGATGGGTTGGAGATACCACTGCCACCACATGCACTGCCTTGGAGCACGTTGCGCCCAGAAACAAGGCATGGTCGCCTATGCTCCTGGCCTCCACCCGCTTCGTGAACTTTTTCATCCCCCAGTCGGCTTCAACTAGTTCAAATACCGTGAAAAATGGCCTGCGGGTGCACCATACCATAAATTCCGTGGTCACCATCAGCAGCTTGCCAGGTAGGGTAATGATGTACCTGCTGTACTCAGGCCCGTATGGCAAGCATGTGCAGAGTGTGCAATTGCACAGGGCCCCTAAAAGTTTGGGGGCCCCAAAATTATCTTAAATATAATTTAATAGTACAAATCAGAAAATAATCAAGGAATGGATTCATTTGAATGACAGTTAATCGTATTAATCAATGCTCATTTAGATTATAATTTTTCTTGTTGCAGCATATGCAGAACTACCGCTGCCTCCATTATCCTTGAAGCAATTTGCTGCACAAATAAAGAAATTCGAGGGTAGCAATGGATTCATATATGCTCCGCTCTCATCCATTATTTTTTTTCTTCTCATCATATATTGCCCTAGCATCATTAGAGAATATTCTAAATAAGTAGTAATATATAGAGTTCATAATTAGTAGAGTTCATAATTAGTATTTCTATATATTTTTAGTGGGAACTAGTATTTCTATTTAATAGGCCTAATTTTATATATCGCACCGGCCCCCTGAATTTTCAGGTACGGGCCTGGCTGTACTCATGAAAACGTCTCTCCGGATAGGGATTTGGTATTGTGGCCCACACGACAATCTTTAGAAACAGTGTGCCACGTTTGCTCACGCTGATGTCGATTTTGATAAGCCTGCCGATATACCTTGTGAGGCCACAGAGCTCGCCGCCGTAGAAAACGATATCCATGAACTTCTGGTCCCGAAACAATTGTTGTGTCGACCACCCATGAAGGTGGCTTAGCCTGCAGACTGCGACATCATCCGTGCTCGTGATGGCGGCAAGGATACAACCATTTGAAGTGGGCGAAGATGAGAAGATGACCTTCCTCGTGGCTTCCGCGCAGCGTTGTATGCGGACCTTCCTCCTTTGCTTCGTGGAGAGCGCCACCTTCATGCCAGAGAAGAGATTCATTATCCTGACCTCATCGTCGTACCAGGCGGCCCAGCCGCCGTCGTGACAGCCGACGAGCGACCTGCCGACGAAATCACTCGGGCCCGGGAGTGGAACGTGCGGCAGGACCGTGCCGTCTTCACGGCAGTAGCAGCGCATGCATTTCGTCTTGTCATAGCCGCTTGGATCGAGGAGCACCACGGAAAAACGACCCGCCGCGGGTGGGTCGAGGCGACGGCGGCGGCGAAGCGGACCCGGTCCAGCGGGGTGTTAATCCTGGGCTCCTGGCATATACCTGGCCGAGGAGATCTTCGTGGAGGTTGGACCATAGATCTGTTGTCGCCGAGCGCCTCTTGACGCGGCCGTCACCTGCGGCCGTGTGCGGCGGCATGTTCCTGATCACGAGTTAGCCTGGGCTGAGCAATCTTTTGGGCTGCTCCGAGCCGACGGAAAAGGAGGCCGACCCGAGTTGTAAAAGGGGGCCCCAATCGTAAACGAGCAGAACTGTTTTTGGCCAGGTGCAGCTTTGAGGACCGACAAAATCTCAAAAAAAAAAAAAAAACTTCGAGGACCCCCAACGTGCCTCGCTTGACAAATGATCCATCACACATATTTGTTTTCCTTTTTTATCTTCTCGACCTTTAGTTTTTTTTTTTGAACATCAGTACAGACACAAGCGCTCATATACACGCGCACACACTCACCCCTATGAACGCACGCACGCACACCCTACCCCTATGAGCACCTCCGAGAGACTGAGCCGGCATATCATCTTGAAAGTTACGAAGTCACCATAGGCGCCTCGTCGTCGACGAAAACGTCTCCTCCCACTGAAAGCGCATCGCCGGAAATCCTGAAATAAATTCAGGAATAATGCGAGCACTAGGTGTACTCCCTCTATTAAAATATGAGCATAAGACGGTTATTTTTTGAGGGTGAATATAAGACGGTTTTTGACACTGATATTTTTAAAAGGCATCTTTTATGCTTTGATAGAGATGGAGTATTTTCTCTGTGTATAAAGGGTGTGTCTAGAACTTAGCCGAAGTCTCAGTCGGGTGACATCAATCCGTTTTTTTCTTTTTGCTACAAGCAGTATGACTAGATGCTACAAAGGGCGACGAAAAATGTTGCGATGGTATTGCAAGCAACAACAAGAAATGCTACAACCATTTAACTGAAGATGCTACAACCGTCAATGAAGGATATTGCAACCGGTGAGATGGCGTGCTAACAACCAACGATGGATGACATGCTTTGACCGGCAAGACGAATGTTGCAACCGGTAGGAAAAAATGTTACAAAGAGATTGCAAAAATGCTGCATGATCGAGTGAGACTTTTAAATCTCAGTCGACTGCGGTTTAGCTGGCCCGATTTATAAACTGTTTTGTTTAGCAAACTAATATTATATGTAATTTCAAAGCTCTACTCCTGAAGTTCAAAAGGAGATTATGCTTCCTGCAAGTTAACAATTTCATATGTTACATTTAGTGAAAAAATATAAAATATTATTACATGTAGGGCTTCTTTATAAGTAATAATGTTGTGTCCAGTTGCATGTTTCTGTTTGTGCTAATTGAACATGCCCAAATATATATCTCCTGACGACCACGAGCATACCAGATGTATCACATTACATCAAGATACCTAGGATGTAATTAAATATCTGTTTTAGAATATAAGGTGTATTGATTTCCATGCAAGTCAACCATTTGAATGTTTGATCAAGACTATGGAGTAAAATATCAACATCTGCACTAACTAATAAATAAAATTTGAAACTATTTTTCATGATGGATCAAATGATTCAAATTTAGTATTGTTGGTATTGATGCAATTTTTCCAAAAAGTTGGTCGAACATGAACTCGTTTGACTTTTGAAAAAACAAATACAACTTATATAAAGGAACAAAGAGTGTGCTTAGGAAACCTAATCAATTCCTACACTTCATGCATTTATAGAGATCTACGCCTGGCTCGCGATGATTGGTGACAAAATTTTACAAGCCACACAAGTTTCTATATTTTTAGGACGCTATAATACACACCTGACATCCCCGTCGATGGTGGCTAGAGAAAATGATCATTCTCCCAGCGTGGGGGAACGAAGGAACACTTCCATTTTCTCAGAGATATGATTTAATTGCATATAAGTACCACAACTAGGCCTAGGGTAACAAATTGGTATCGTTTAGTTTTTTCTTTGCATATGAATACCAACTCTGGGGCAAGCCACAACAAATCGTGTTGATTCATGTTTAAGCCGTTGTTGACAGGGAAACTGGCCAGCGGGGCCCACTTGTCAGGTGCCGACAAGGTGCAGGATGCTCATTAGGACGTGTTCATAGCATATAAGTACCACGTTTGTGGCTTGGGTAATGAATTGGTATTAGTTCTTGTTTTTTTCAGGATCAGTACCAAGTTTTGGGCAGACAGCAACAAATCACACTGCACACGTTTAAACTGGTTTTGAAAGCCGAACTGACAAGTGGGTGTTAAGAAACGTAGCATGCAATTTTAAAAAAAAATCTACGCTCACACAAGATCTATCTAGAAGATGCATAGCAGCGAAAGCGGAAGCATTTGACAACGCGGTTGATGTAGTCGAACTTCTTGTCATTCTGACAGATCAAGCACCGAACTTACGACACCACACATTCAGCTCGATGACGTTCCTCGAACTCTTGATTCAGTAGAGTGTCGAGGAAGTAGATGAGTTCCGTCAGCACGACGGCGTGGTGACGGTGATGAAGGCATCGTCGTGTAACTATTGTCGACCCACTCGTGCTGCTTCAGGGGAAACCCTACGATCTGGTTTTCCATATCAGATGATGACAGTACTACGGTGTCGTTTCTCTCTTGGAAGCATCATTTGTGGAGCAGCGCTGGAAGACGGAGGCAAGAGGTGGAGCGGCTTCGTCTTGCACGGAAGTTCGCTGGAGCTGTCAAGTCATGCCTGGCCGACAGGTGCTACGCTGAGTCATGCCTGGTTGGTAGGTGCTACGCACGATAGATCTTCCAGAGTCTTCACGTCTGGGTAGATGAGCGCAGGGCGATGGCGCTGTTAGGCGCCATGGTGGCGTCGACGGATGTCCGGACTGGCAAGGATGATGCGAATATCTCTCCTGGAGATGGGTCAGTGGTCCGACGAGGATGAAGGCTACCAAAACGTGTGCATGTGGTGTGCACTTTAGGTAGGCTGCACCGGCTATTGGTCCTGATACGTTATATGGATGGATCGGCGATGACACTTGTTTTAGATACAGGAAATGAGAGCACTTCACATTATCGATTTTGTAGGTGTAAGTGGTGGCTTCGGATGGATGGATATATGTTCTTGTCACACCTTTGTGAAATAATTAATGAAGATGATTGCATGCATTGGTTGATGCAGAGGCCGGTGGTTTAACCTCCTTTTCAAAAAAAACCTGGCTGACTAAGAAATGCAAACACAGTTAGGAACGAAGTCGAAGGAAAACAATGGTGGAGCTCCAACAACTGCGACAGGCCGCAGCGCACGGACGGAAGCGCACCATGACTAACAAACAGCACCACAGACATATAGATATAGGGCTCGCTAAGGCCGAAAGAGAAATTAAGGCAGAGGTGGCGAACTCGGGATGCATGTCACAGATAGCGGAAGTCGAGCTTGAGGGCGTTGGGACCTTCTTGGCCGAGCTCGCGGTTGAGCTGCACCTTGGCCGCGGGGAACGCCTCCTCCTTGGTGCGGTCATCGGCGCCGCTCTCAAGCACCCTGTCGATAGCCCTGAAGATGGGCTTCCACCGCTGGGCCTCGAGGTTCACCACCCCCATCGCCCGCTTGAGCGTCTCGGCGTCGGTGGTCTCTGGGCTGTGGCAGGAGAGCACGGTAACGGCCTGCGCCATGGCCTCCTGCATCAGCTGCAGGTCCTCGTCCCCAACGGCCACTTCGCTGTTGCTGGCGGGGAGGACGAAGTCGACCTGGATGTTGCGACCATCATGTCTGAAGAACACGCGGCCTTCTCCTTGTACATCAAGCTGGCCTCCTCCTTGAGCGCCTTGGCGTCGGCGGCGGCTTCCGGGCACGAGGAAGAAGAGGGCGCCATGCAGACCTCCTGCTGCGACAACGGCTGGTCGTCAACCGTGGCGGCGACAGCGCTGTTTCAGCTGAAGGCCAAGGCAAGCACGAGGAAGAGGAGGTGGAAGGCGGCCATGGCGAATCGAGAGGATTGGGTGCATCTCTTCTCCTGAGCAAACGGATGAAGTATATATAGTGGCAACGGAAGATGTAGCACACCAATTGCATTGCACAACTGAAAGCAGCATGGTTGAATGGGAATAGAAAGCATGTGACTGATCTAATCTGGCGCTCATGCTCAAACTTGCTGCAGCAGGCGCGTGGCGAGATAAGACATGGAGGATTGTACCGCTGAGTACAAGTTGGTTATTTCCAATTCAAGCAACTTGCAGCTGTTGCTTCACAATGATGGATGTGAAAGGACTGCGTACATGATAAAGTGACCCGGCTTCTGCTTGTAACGGTGGACCAACGGAGAGTGCAGCTCGGGTAGGGCCGCGACGAGTGTCGGAGGGTGGATCAGGGCCAGCGCTGGACCGACGGAGGAGGTAGCTCGGGCTGGGCGGCATCGTCAGTGGCCGCAACCAGTATACTTCCAACTTTGTTGAGGGTCAAACTATCTCAAAGTTTGATCGAGCATGTGCAGAAATATATCAATGTTTGTGAAACCTAATAGGTATATGATAAAAATATAATTTATCAGAATCTAATGCTACTAATTTCATGGCATACATGTCGGTATATTATTGTATAATATGATCAAACAGAAACAATTTTGACTTTCCAACAAAGTTAGAAGTACACATTCTCAAGAATGGAGAGAGTATATGAATAATAACACAAAGGGACAAAATGATCATTTTATCCCAACGTGTCAAGATGTCATGTTCTTTTATCTGTTTTAGGAAAAAAAAACTATTTTAAATAATAACATAAAAGGACACAGATTTTTAGAGTTACAAAATCGTAAATGGAAAACAAAGCGAGCATGCATTCAATCGTCAACTTTTGTCACATAATAGTGAGTTGTTGAACTGATCGTTCGTAAAAATCTACTCGAAACAATCAAAATGCACAATGACCGGTGTACATGTATAATGCATTGAAGCTAGTAATCCTGACATTCTACATATCTGGTGGGAGGAGCCACACAGGAGGTTCGTCACCATCCACGTGGTATCCCACGGACATGATCCCATTGAAATTGCCCCATGCGCTGTTTTCTTCCTTGTAAAACACATTGCTGAATGAGGGTGAGTTCGTCCAGTGCACCTCTGCCCTGTGGTTGAAATAGTAGATGTGGTTTCTCCTCACGCCGCCACACCGGCCCGCCACCACGTGCACCACCTTGGTGCATGTCGCCCCCAGAAACAAGGCATAGTCGCCTAAGCTCGTGGCCTCCACCCACTTGCACATGGAATTTGTCATCCCGTCGTCGGCTTCAACTAGTTCAAACACCGTGAAGGAGGACCTGCGGTTAAAATCCCTGATCACCATTAGAAGCTTGCCAGGTAGGGCAACTATGTACATGTTATACTCATGAAAACGTCTCTCCGGGTAGAGATTTGGTATAGTCGCCCACACGACAGTCCTGAGCACGAGCGTGCCACGTTTGTTCACGCTGATGTTGATTTTGGTGAGCCTCCCACTATATTTTGTGAGGCCATAGAGCTCGCCGCCATAGAATGCGATGTCCATGAGCTGCCGGTCCTGAAAATATTTCCTTGTCGACCACCCAGCCTTCGGGTGGCTCAGCCTGCAGACTGCGACATTATCCATGCTAGTGATGGCGGCGAGGATACAACCGTTTGAAGTGGGTGGTGAGGAGAAGATGATCTTGCGCGTGTCTTCGGTGGAGTATTGTATGCGGAGCTTCCTCCTTTGCTTGGCGGAGAGATCCACCTTCACGCCAGAGAAGAGATTCATGATCCGGAGCTCATCGTCGTACCAGGCGACCCAGCCGCCATCATGACAGCCGACGAGCGACCTGCGGACGAAATTGCCCGGGAGCGGGAGTGGGACGTACGGCAGGACCTTGTCGTTTTCAGGGCAGTAGCAGCGCATGCGTTTCGCCTTGTCATGGCCGCTTGGGTCGAGGAGCAGCCACGGAAAGACGGGTCGCCGCGGGTGGGTCCAGGCAAAGGAGGTGCACGCGGCGGCGAGGCGGATCCGGTCGAGCGGGGATTCGAGCCTGGCGTAGACCTCGCGGAGGAGATCTCGGTGGAGGTTGGGCCACCCACCTGCCGCCGCCGAGCGCCTCTTGACGCCGCAGCCGTCACCTGCGGGCGTGTGCGGCGGCATGGTATGTTTTCTCCTAACCTAGCCTAGCCTGGGCAAATATGGAGGCCGACCCGATCGATTGTGTAAAAAGGGATCCTTGTGTTTAAACGCGTCCGTGCATGCGTTGGAAATAAAGACCTGACCCAAGGGAAGGGATCATTGCCTCCAACGCGATCGTTTTAAACGTCAATGTTGTTGCATGCACAAAACAATTTCTCAAAAAAAAAAAAAGGAGAGATCGGGTGCAAAACAAACAACGCAAAGAAAGAAGGCACGACAATTACGGGCGGGGACGAGCATCTTTTCTTCATTATCACGAAAAGAAATTAAATTAATTAGGGTGAGAGGCATGCATATCATCAAATTAATCATGGCTCCGGTGAGGGAGTGGCCATATGATGGCGACGCGCTTTAGGCTCACTCCAGAGCTTTGAACTCGTTGCTAGGTGGTTCACGAACATGGTTGTAATTTTTATTACCTCTATTGTTCTTTGCACTGCCATGATTGAAGATTAACAGATTGGAACTTTCTCGCAAAAATAAAATAAAATTGGATGAGAAATCCCATGCGTAGATGTTTAAGGTATAGACGACACTAACACGCCACGGGCCGGGAAGGTCAATCGATGAGTTTGGCATGTTTGCTTTGCATGTGCCGTCCTTCTAACAGACACGAGCATACATGTCAGTTGACAAAGGTTGTTCTAAGAGACATATGTTTCTATGCCAGATTGTGGTGCTGCCAGACATGACAAGCATCAACGGATACATACATGGTGGTGTTTGTTGGTGGCTAGTCAGTCCAGACATGACGACCGCGCGCTAGTCGTGCATGTGGAGAACCCATGCTAGATGAGTGGTGTGATGTAAGACGATCGGGTCTTCCATCAGCAGATGCTAGTCCAACACCAGTGTGAGATAGAGGTCACAACGTGGACATGGGTTGATCTGTTGCCTTCCCGTCAAACAAGAAGTGAACAGTTAGGTTGGACTCAAAATTCGGAGCTTCTGGTGCCGGGGCGGTTGTGGGGACACGAGGAGATTGTGGTGGTTAGGAAACCGATGCCGCTAGGTTTGCATCCATCCCTGCAGACGGAGATGTACTAATCTGCAATAAAATCGTTACATAGATGGATGCCGACGCGATGTTCTCTTCTTCAGCCACAATTCACACCCTTTCCATTCTCGTTCTGTCTCACAGCCGCCTAACGCCTCCACGCCTTTCCTAACCCCAGAGTTCAATATGCAAACCGATCCCGCGTCTAGGTTTCAAACGAAACGAGGCAAATCCCAAACCTAACCCCCGGGAGAGCACTAGGGGAGCATATGGGTGGCTGCATTCGGACGAACACTCTGTGTGCGGGGCGGCAGAGGAAAGGAGAGAGCACACCACACCCTTGTACAAGAGTGACAAGAATCATGTCAGTACACAAGAGGGAGGCGGTGCTTGGAAGAGGATTGCCTCCGTCCATGGTTGGGTGGCCACAAACGCAACGACGCTAGGTTCAAGCTTGCTCCCATCCCCGGCGGGACATTTGTCGTGTCTCGAGGCTTCCAAAATGTCGACTTCTAGTTCCTCGTGGATTGCTTACGCCGGACGCCGGTGATGTCGGATTAGACGACGAGAGATAATGACCTGGCGAGGGCTTCCGCATACGCTGGTAGTGGGAACATCGACAAGTAACCTAGGGTGAAACGACCAAATCTCCGGCTATAATCATCCATGAAATTGCGGCTTTGGTGAAAAATTACACAAAAGCTTGGAAGAAGCTATCTCCTGGGATTGAACGACGTGCATGGTGAAAATCCAAAAAGGATCACGTCGACGTATCCTTCCATGACGACTCTTGTACTTGAGGAATGGGCGCAATTATAAGAGATGATCATGCTTGTTTTTGTTGCAACGGGAATTAGTGGCATTCTGTTTGTTGATGATGTCGTGAAAGCTGAGGCCTGTGCTCTCCTTAATGGATTAATTCTTGCAGGGTGAGTTGGTTTCGATAGGATCATTATTGAATCAGACTGCATGGAGGTCATCGAGATCATGCAACAAGGTGGTAACTCCATTGGACCGGCTGCGGTGATTTACAAAGAGTCCTCTTTCTTATGTTGCAAGTATGATCATTGTTATGAATAGTCACTGTCCTAGAGAGGCTAATAGAGCAGCTCATCTTCTAGCTAGTCAACTGGTGGATGCCAACTATACCTAGAACGTAGATCCACCAGAGTTTTTTGTGTAATTGTGGATGATGTTGCTATGTTCTCAGATGTAATATAATCCTCCATAAAGGCTTTGTCAAGCTTGATTTTCCATGCCCGAGGAGCTTGTCGTAGCCCACAACGCCTTGCATAGCTTCAATACCTTGTGTTCCTCTTCTTTGATATATCCCGGTGGTTGAATTGTTGGAGTTAAACACGTCTCCATCTCCTAGCCGGCTCGGATTAGGACTCAATCACCTAATAGGTTTAGGCATAGGCTAGCTATACCAGTATATATCTGTAACCACCCCTTGTAATCTTTGTACCGTGAGATCCAAAATGTAACGAAAAGCACGGGACCGACACGGCCCTGTTTGCCATCATCTCACTGTGTTCTCGTGTGTTGTAGTTTCGCCTAGTTGTGCGATCAATCCAGCCGGCGGCTCGTACGTGCACTTGTAGCTGCGTACGGTGTGACGCCGGAGAACCGATCCAGCTGCTTGGTCTAGCTTCCTTACGTGAAGCATCCTGCTGCTTGCGTGTTTATTTCTGCACGTACGTGCGTTGGCCAAAGGATCGGTCAGTCAGAATACGACGGAAAATACTCGTCGGCATTTGTATGTATGTGACCGAAGCCAATAATTGGTATCAGAGCAAGGTTGATATTCTAGTAAGGAAAGGTCATGACGGGCAAGGAGATCATGAAAGCGTCCGGCGTGGCTAAAGTACTTGCCGTGCCCGGTTCGTCGTACCCATGGTTTGATCGCGAGAACTTCGGGGTCTGAAAGGCTCTCATGGAGTGTGGTATCCGCGCCAACGAGTTATGGGACGCGGTCGATCCAGGGGACGACACGTTCAAGAAGGAGGGAGCCGAGCACCGGAAGGATCGGCAGGCGGCGTCGACGATTTACTTGGTGATGCCGATCGATGTCCTACGGCACCTAATCGCCAAAGCAACAACGAAGGAGGTGTGGGATACTTTGAAGCTCGTGTTCGAGGGACACATCCGCGTCAGGCAAGCCAATCTCCAAACTCTCCTAAGGAACTATGAGACTTTGGTCATGTCCGACGATGAGTCCGTGGACGTGTTCGCTTCACGGGTAGCTCCTCTAGTCAATCGAATTCGCGCGCTTGGAGAAAACCTCATGGAGGCCTCGGCTGTCCGGCGGTTCTTGCGTGGGGCCCCTCCCCGGTACATTCAAATTGTCACAGCGATTGAGCAGTGCGTCGATCTCGCGACTCTCTCCATCGATCATGTCATCAGACGGTACAATGCTCACGATGAGCGGATGCGGTACAGTCTTGGGGACGGGAGGAACGACGAGCTTGTGATGCTCATGAAGGCCCAATGGATCGCCCTGTCGAAAGAAAAGCAAGGTGGATCCACGAGCAGCGGCAAGAAGAAGGGGAAAGGGAAGCAACGCTCGGCGAGAAAGAACTTCGCTGACTCGAACGACGAGGATGCGCCTGCACCACCGAGGAGAAAGTTTGACATAAAAAAAAGTGAGGTGTCATAAGTGTGGACTCCTCGGTCACTTCAAGGCTGACTGTGAGGAAGCACCGAAGCAGAAGGCACTCACGGCTGAGGAAGGAAACAACGGAGATATGATGCTGATGTGCGAGCTAGTGGGCGAGGAGAATCCAGATGATCATGATCAACTGGACATGGGTTCGGTGAGTGCATTCGGGCCAGTAACCCTAGACGAAGTTGTGGTGCCAGAAGACCATGACACAAGGCGTGACAGTGTGGTTATGTTAGAAGCAGGCGATGTTGTGGCGCCAGAAGACCATACCACAAGACATGATGATGTGGTCACGCCAGTAAATCCAGGTGCAGACGTGCCGCCAGAAGGCCACGGCACGAGGTGTGATGGAGTGGTCATTGCAGACGAACGCGACACACGGCGAGCTGCACTTGGGACAAACGAGCATGACGCATACATTGTGTCAACTGGTGCAACAAAAAGCGCGACCGTCGCAAGCAGCAGGCGCGTGCAAGGATACCAAGACACGAGTGATGATCCACCAGCTTCGGCCAGTCCGTGTGCAAAGGGAGTTGTGCGCGCCGCACGAAGCAACCCGTGCACTAGCTCATACGGTCATACCAGCAGGCGGCCGACGCGGTGCCAGACATGTACGTAGGCAGCAGCAGCGACAGAGCTTCTGCATGGACTGGTGCTGCTCCGCATGGACCAGAAAGAGATGGCCACTACAAGTTGCCTACTACATGATGGAGCCCACGTGGTGGCCTGCTAGTGGATGGGCCAAAAGTTGGGCAAAGTCTAGGAAAAAGAGACGTGCCAGAAATAAGGAGCAACCCGTATAGTGTCGCAAGCTCTCCAGTGAGGGCAGAAATCACATATTTGACCTGAGGTAAAAATCAAATCACAAACTGACCTGGTTACGAAAAAATTTCACTCTGCTGACCCTTCGGTGTGACGCCCGACAGCTGGGCGCCGCACCCTACCGTGCAGCGCCCATCACTTAGGCGCCACACTTCCTGCCAGCGTGGCAGCCCTGGTCCAGTTGCGGCCCCACAGACAGCACTGCAGCGCCTAAGTCTTAGGCGCCACACATGTAATATGCAGCGCCTAGCTCGTGGGCGCTGCACAGTCTGTGTTCCACTTGGGCTGGCCCCACCCTCTCTCTCCACACACCCCCACCCCACCCAAATCCTTAGGCTTGCGGCCCTCTCTTCCCCTCTCCCCCCTCTCAAATCCTTCTCAAATCTTGCAAATCCGGAGTATTTGACCGTGGATTTCGAAGCCAACCCCTCCCTTAAGGTAATCTCCTCCGATCCCCTCGTTTTCATCCATAGGAATTGTCACATTTTCTCAATTGTTGCTAGTTTGGGGAAACCCTAGTTTTGACTTGGATTTGCAAATTTGTGTTGAATGATGTTATGTTTCTTTGCTAAGTTGGGTTGGTTAAGCTTCCATAGTATGCTAGGGTTAGGGTTATGTGTGTTTGATGTTGGTGTTAGGGTTATGCTATGTTTATGGTTGTTATATATGTTAGGGCATATGTGTGCAAATATTTTTCTTAAGTATTTACTTGATATATGTGTGTTTTTGATTATTGTAGGGATGGGGAGAACATGTGTTTATGTTCATCATGTGGATAGAGAGGCCTTTTTGAAATGCAATGTTGAGACGGACCCGGATGAGCTTGACATGGTGTTTGAGAGTAGTCCTAGCTATGCGGAGCTTTTGGAACAAGTGAGGAAAGATTTGAATTGGATGGACCCAAGTGACGTTGTTGAGTTCGAGGGAAGGCATAATGTTGGTTTTGGAATGCACATCCGTTGGAAGACAATGCGTGTGAACTCCGAGCAACGTTGGGTTGCATACAAGGAGACGGTTGCCGAATCTCTAGACAAGGCTCTTGAGTTATTTGTCTCCAAGAAGGTTGAGTCTACTTTGAATTTAGACTTGAACCGGAACCCCTCCCCATTGGTTGCTAGCACTCCCCCACCCATGAACCAAGATCAAATGAGTGAACCTCAATTCACGCAACAAGATTGGCCAACATTGAGCCCGACTCCAAACAACCAAAATGAAGGTTTTGAAGAGGAGAATGATGAGTACGAGGAGGATGACAACGAAGTTGACCTCCATGACAAGAATGTGGGTGATCTCGACCAATATCATGTGCAAGAGACAATGGACCAATCCATCCCTTTTTCCCGTGCATATGCATCGGACTCGGATGACGATGATCCCGATGAAGAAGTTGATGAGGAGGGGTTCACGCCGAAGGAGGCCGAAGCATTCAAGAAGGTATTCGGGCGGGATCACAAGACACCATTGTTCAAGGATCTTAGTCTCGCGGATGAAGCCGTTGTAGATGGTGGCAAATGCATATCTCTTGGAGCTAAGCCAAGTTCTCACCGTGATTTGGAAGACGGCAAGAACAGGATATATCCCGGTTGTGAGTTTCAATCCTTCTTGGAATTGAAGATGTGGCTCGACAACTCGGTTACACATTATCATCCACATAAAGTGGCCAACTCGTATGTTAATGTGCGTTACACGGTCAAATGTGAAGTGCCAACATGTCCATGGATTGTGCGTGCAAGGCCATGGAAAGGAGGTCCCACTTGGCGCATAGTGAGTTGTCTACCAACTCACATGTGCCGGCACAAGAATGCGGATGGCAAGCTTGTGTACCAACAACACAGACAACTCACGTCCGAGTTCATTGCTTACAGGCTGTCCAACCAAATATCCACACTTCCAATAATGAGCATCAAGAGTGTCATTGACCTTGTGAAAGCCATCTTTCATTACAAGGTGAAGTACGGCAAGGCATGGAAGGCGAAGCAAGACGCATTCAAGATGTTGTATGGCAATTGGGAGGAAGCATATAACCGACTCCCTAGGTTGTTGTTAGCTATGGCCGCCACAAACCCAGGCATGGTTCACGTGGTTGAGCCTCATGGGCACCAAACTTTGATTCATAACGGTAGGACCGTTCGAGTATTTGGCCATGCATTTTGGGCCTTTGAGCAATGCGTGAGGGCTTTTGAGCATTGTCGGCCCGTCATCGCCATTGATGGCACGTTCTTGACCGGACAATACAAGGGCACTTTATTGGTTGCAATAGCAAGTGATGCGAATAACCGGGTGTTGCCTTTGGCTTTCGCTTTGGTTGAGGTGGAGAACAATGATAACTGGGGGTGGTTCTTGCGTCAACTGAGAACAAGGGTATTACCGGCTGAAAGGGTAATTTGTGTCATATCGGATCGCCATGCTGGAATTCTAAACGCGGTGGTGATTAACATTCCCGGACATAGAAAGTTGCATCATCGATGGTGCATGAGGCACTTTTGTGCAAACTTCTATAGGGCATGTGGTATCAAGGAGTTGGCCGATGATCTTCAGGATTGTTGTCTCGCTTTCACCAACAAGCGGTTTTCCACATTGTTCAATGCATTGCTCAGACACAAGAAACTTGACCCCGGCGGTCAGGAGTTTCTCAATAAGAACATTGCCGAAAGGAATATGCGGGCACGTGCTTTCGATGAAGATGGCCGGAGGTACGGTCAAATGACAAGCAATATGGCAGAATGCTTCAATAAGTTGCTCAAGGGTGTACGTGCATTACCCGTGTACATGCATCTCGGTGCGCTAAGGATGAGAAAGAATGAATGTGTTAGCCATTCAAACATGTGTAATACGGTCAACGGGAAAGTAAAGAAGGGAACACTTTACCACATAGTTAATCACCGGAACAGCAGGCACTCGTTGCCCTTTCCTGACGTCTCTGTAGTATTTCCCCTTTGCTAGATCCTCAAAGTTTACGGGTTCTTCAAGAATATCCTCATTATATGCCGGCGGCAATATCTCAACTCGAGTAGTTCCAATAAACCATCGTACGTAGTTATCAAAAGCTTGTTGGCTGTGCTCACGAAGCGGGGCGCGTGCAGTGCTACGAGCTTGCTCCACAGAAAGCTGGAAGCGGGTAACATACGAAGCATGATGCTTGTCTCCCAGTCCTTTTTCTTCCGCTGCCTTCTCCTGTCCAACCTGCGTGGTATAAAACCAAGCATTAGCACAATCAAAGGAGTCCCGATGCTTAGACAATACGCAGACATGCTCTCTTACCTATGAAGTGCTTTGTCCGTGTCCACCCAGTCCGGCGGGTGAGGTTGGAACAGACCAAACTGACGATACACGCGATGCGGCAAATGAAACTCAACCGCCCAGTTGCATATCAGTGGGCACCGCATAAGCCAGAGATCCTTATCCCGCAAGCACATCGGGTTGAGGCAGAACTCGTCGGTGTACCCCAAGCTCTCACCCACGCCATATGGCTGCCATTCCACCTATGAAACAGGGCAACAATGCAAATTTGATGACTATGTTTCAAGCAAGCATGAGAAAGGACCGAAGTAATGACCTCCTTACCTGCTCAGCCGCAATCATGTCCAACTCGGCAATGTACTTTTGGTACATGAGATTGACATCGTTCGTCATCTCGGAAACGATATCCCACTTGTAAGCCCACGTGGGGCGCCGTAATTCGTCATGTTCATCTGCATACCATGGATCAAACCTGATGCTCTTCGGGCGTCCAACAGGCAGACGCTCCCAGCTCCATATAGAAAGTAGAAGCAGATTACCACCAATTCCTGCACTATCTGTGATCCTACAACACGCATCGTCCAGCTACATATGAAAGAAAAACAATGTTAACTTGACAGCAAGCTTGCATTGCTAATGAAGAAATGAGTTGATCACAAAACAGACCAACTACCTGCCGGTACAAGTAGGCAAGAGTCGCTGAACCCCAACTCCATTTGCTATCGAAGACAGTCAATGCCTTCAGCCACATCCATGGAGCATTCTTGCCAGTGGAGTCAGGAAACAAAGTCCTCGACACAACGTACCACGTACAGACACGAGCATGTGTCTGGATCACATCATCAGTGGCATCCGGAGGGCACGTCGCAAAGTTATTTTGAATCCACGTGAAAGCAGCTCCGGCGGCTTTCCTTTCCCTCTTCTTCTTCTCTTCTCCCTCCTCTACATCAGCCTCAGCCTCGGTAGGAGCCATACCGATAAGAGCAATCATCTGCTCGCGCCACCCATCAGAATCGGTGCTCATACAAAGAGGCCTCCCATCGATAGCAAGACCGGTGATCAACGAGACATCCTCGAGCGTCATGGTCATCTCCCCAGTCCGAAGATGGAAACTGTGCGTCTCCGGCCTCCATCGATCAACAAGAGCGGACACCAGTGGAGCATTCAGATTCGGCGTGGACCGGCTGACCAACAGTATCCACGGGAGTAGTCCTGCCTGCTTGATGTATGGTGTGTACCGCTCGTCGTAAGGCATGGCAGGACCAGAGACCCCGTGATACCGAATCTTCAGAGGTTCAAGCTTCTGCAAAAAAAAGTAATGACAAATCTTAGGGCATGTAAATTTCAACTAAAGGCAAAGCAAATTTGCAAAAGATTTAGATTACTCATTATTACCTTATCTTTCTCGCGCATCATGTAGGACCGGTGTTGCAGGTCGTAGACATCGTCCAGAAGCCAAAACATCCTTACAATTTCAAACAATAAACATACATGAGTTCATCTCAAATATCGGTAAACACTCAACATTTCATATGTGTTCATCTAAACATCTCATATGTATTCATCTACAAGAATCTCAACATCTCCTTCTCACACAATGAATAAATGATTGTAAATTCTCATATATATCTCGTATGACATATGTGTTCAAATAAATCAACATCTCATATTTCAAATAAACTCAACATCTAATATATATCTAAAAAAACTCAACATCTCACATATATCTACAAAACTCAACATCTCATAATTATCTACAAAACTAGGCATCTCATATATATCTAAAAAAATAAACAATCTAGGTTTCACTAACAAGAATCATATACTACCGGATATGACTACACATCCTCCATCACAACACAACAATCTTGGACAAACAAAGATCCAAACCAAGCAAAACTAAGTTTCCACCTAATCTTGGGCAAATCCCTAAAATTGCAACGATTTAACGGAGGAAAAGAAAGGGAACGGAGGAGTTTACGTACTAGGAAGAATTGGAGATCGAATCCAGGCCTCAAAACTTCAGATCCGAGAGGGGGTGTGGGTTGATCCGAAGGGGGCGCCGCCACCGCTCTTTGTACAGAAGAGAGCAACTTCTCAGAGGTGGAAGAACTGCCTGGGAGGGGCTGGCCGGATGCGGCCTAAGTCAACGTGCAGCGCCTAAGACACGGGCGCTGCAATATACACAGTGCGGCGCCTAAGCCTTAGGCGCTGCACTGCTGTCTGTGGGGCCGCAACTGGACCAGGGCTGCCACGCTGGCAGGAGGTGCAACGCCTAAGGCAGAGGCGCTGCATAGTAGTGTGCGGCGCCCAGCTGTCGGGCACCACACTAAAGGGTCAGCAGAGTGATTTTTTTTTGAAAGTAGGTCAGTTTGTGATTTGATTTCTGCCTCAGGTCAAATATGTGATTTCTGCCTCCAGCGAGCAGTTTGGGTATGCCCAAAATGCCCGAAAAGGGAAGTTTGACAACTTAAAAAGACGTGACGTCTTCAACTTTATCGGAGACAGAAGAACAGCCACATGAACCAGAGGAAGCGCTTCAAATAAACTCGGTCAAGATGAAGAGTAAGAGCAACGATGTTTGCACATCGAGGAACCGGAAAATTTTAAAGATGCAGAGACGAAGGAGTGTTGGCATCGTGCTATGGATTATGAGTTGTGGTCGATCCGAGACAACAAAGTATGGGAGCTCATGGATCTTCCCAACGGACATAATGTCATGGAGCTCAAGTGGGTGTACAAAGTCAAGAAGGATGCCAAAGGAAACTTGGTGAAGCATAAAGCAAGGCTTGTGGCTAAAGCAAACGTGCAAGAGCAAAGTGTGGACTTCGAAGAAGTTTTCGCTCCAGTTAAAAGCATGGACTCGGTGAGGCTACTAATAGCTCTCGCAGCTCAAGAATCTTGGAGGCTACATCACATGGATGTGAACTCTGCGTTGTTGACGAGCTCCTCGGGCATGGAACACCAAGCTTGACAGTACACACTAGTAGAAAAAGGGCCTAATGTTCAGCCCTTTAGTCCCGATTTGTAAATTAACCCCATTAGTGCCGGTTCAAACGGCTACGCATTAGTCCCGGTTCGTGTTGAACATTTAGTACAGGTTCGTGGCACAAACCGGTACTAAAGGGGTGGTGGCAGGCTGGCGTCAGGCCGGGGGCCCACGAGCCCCTTTAGTCCTAGTTTGTGACACGAAACCGGGACTAAAGGTCTAACCTATAGTGTCGGTTTGTGTCACAAACCGGGACAAAGGGGGTCTAACCTTTAGTCCCGGTTGGAGACACAAACCGAGACTAAAGGGCAATTTTCAAACTCTACCCCCACCCCCCCGGTCGTGTATCGCCATTTCAGTTTTGTAAAAAAGAAAAGAAAATGATAAAAACTTCAAAAATTAAAATCCTTCAAGATGTAGTTATGTTACGACATCTACCAGTTTATAAAGTAAATAAACTTAAATTTGGACATGTTTTGCAAAAAGTGTTATGAAAAAGTAAAACGGCCATATCTTCTGCATACAATGTCGAAAAATCGTATAATATATCAAAAAAAACATGAAATCCGCTTGTTTGCAAATTTTTAGAATCCTCAAATTCTGAATGAAAAAAAAAGATATGCTCAAATTTTAGTTTTTTAATTTTCGTTAAATCTGGTCAAATTATAGTCAAACTACTTATTCAAGAAATATTATTGTTAATAAATAATTATTTTAGTTTCTTTGACTTTTGGTCAAACTACTTATTCAAGAAATATTACTGTTACTATATAATAATTATTTTTTAGAATAATAGTTTCAAACTCAAACGGTGAAACATGTGCCTTCATGCTGAAGCTAAACTCCTGAGGGTTAATAGGATTGACAACTTATTATTGTCAGGTAAACAACAAGTGCAGACTTGGAAACTAGGGGGAATAGAACTCGGAAGTTAAGCGTGCTCAGGCTGGAGTGGTGAGAGGATGGGTGACCGGTCGGGAAGTTAGATGATTTGGAATGATGAGGGTTGATTAGAGCAATGATGAGTGGTGATTAGAGGCTAAATCGTCAAATAATTCGGAAAAAAATCATTTTTTTTCAAAAAACAAAAACAAAAAATAAATAAATAAGACCTGTAGTTACAGACCAGTACTAAAGGTCCCTCAGACCACCGAGCGGGCTCGTGCCACGTGGTGGGCCTTTGGCCCCGGTTCATGCAGAATCGGTACTAAAGGGGGGGGGGAGACCTTTAGTCCCAACCCTTTAGTGCCGGTTACAGAACCGGGACTAAAGGTCCTTACGAACCGGTACGATAGGTCATTTTTCTACTAGTGATATAGATTTCTCTTGGATTTGAGAAAGCCCCACTAGAGCATACGATGTATAAACGAGGTAAAGGCAAGGATCGTCTGTTAGTGGGCATCTATATGGATCATCTGTTGATAACTGGAGCAGACGAAGAGGTGATTGCAAACATCAAGCTATAAATGAAGGAGCTATTCAAGATGACTGATCTAGGGCTTTTGAGTTACTACCATGGGATCGAGGTACAACAAAAGCCGGAGGGGATCACAATATGCCAGGAGGCATATACAAAGAAGATACTTGAAAGTTATGGCATGAAAGATTGCAATCCTAGTCATGTTCTGATGAAGCCTCATCTTATACTAAGCAAGAAAAGTAAAGTACCTGTAGTTAATGCAATAGAGTATATTGCAGCTGCCACTGCGGTGTGTCACGGTATGTGGCTAGGGAGGCTAGAACAAGTGGTGCTCAATCTTGATAGCTAGTCGACAACTTTTCTACGCGAGGATCCAGTGTGGCATGATAGGTCCAAGCACATTGATACGGTGTATCAGTACATAAAGGACCGCGTGGAATAAGGTAACATGAAGGTCAACTACATTTGCACCGATGATCCACTGGCGGATATGCTAACCAAGACTTTGGACCGAGAGAAGTTCTTGGAGATGCGAAGAAGTTCTTGAATTTATCAGCAAGACAAATGTGTCATCGGTCTATTTTTGTGAGAAATGTAGTGATGTGCAACATTGAGACATATATTCATGCCATAAATTGGTACTTTGTTTGCCATTCGAGAAATGTTAAACATGTAGTGGGGGTTGTCGGTGTCAAAACCGGCGGATCTCGGGTAGGGGGTCCAGAACTGTGCGTCTAAGACTAATGGTAACAGGAGGCTGGGGACACGATGTTTACCCAGGTTCGGGCCCTCTCGATGGAGGTAAAACCCTACTTCCTGCTTGATTGATCTTGATGATATGAGTATTACAAGAGTTGATCTACCACGAGATCGGAGAGGCTAAACCCTAGAAGCTAGCCTATGGTATGATTGTTGTTGTTGCCGTCCTACGGACTAAACCCTTTGGTTTATATAGACACCGGAGGGGGTTAGGGTTACACAGAGTCAGTTTACAGAGGAGGAGATCTACATCCGAATCGCCAAGCTTGCCTTCCACGCCAAGGAGAGTCCCATCCGGACACGGGACGAAGTCTTCTGTCTTGTATCTTCATAGTCCAACAGTCCGGCCAAAGTATATAGTCCGGCCGTCCGAATACCCCCTTATCCAGGACTCCCTCAGTAGCCCCTGAACTAGGCTTAAATGACGATGAGTTCCGCGCGTAGATTGTCTTCAGCATTGCGAGGCGGGTTCCATCTCCGAATACTTCAAGATAAATTTCGAACACAAGGACCGTGTTCGGCTCTGTAAGATAAATACCACGGTAGAGAGAATAATAATCCATGAATCTGATCTGCTGACAATTCTTCGAAAAGTGACATCACGCCATGGTCCGGTTTTTATCCGTACCATTTTTTACAACTTGCTACCGCACACATGACGAGGCGGTTTCCTTGGCACGTCCCATCGGGGCAGAGATCGTGTCCCCCTTACTACGGGATTCTCATCAATTCGGGTATGGGTAATCCAACCATGCCTGTTGGCATGACCCCGTGTTTTTAGGCAAGTCCCGAACGACTACGTTCGGGGACGCTTGATATTCTTCCCCCTTTATAAAGGAGTTGAGGCCAACCCCTCTATCTCCACGCTCGCACATCTCGCACCCTGAGTTCCAAAACCCAAAGCTCGAGCCCAAGCACCCCGGATCTTCGATTATGTCCGGATCTGACCATCAAGGCCGATGGATGGCTTCCTCTGTCACAGAGGAGGATATTGTGAAGCTCAGGGGGGCTGGGTATTTGACCGCCGATGTCAAGCACAGGCTTCCTGCTCCCGTACAGGTTATCCCCACTCCCGAGACCAACGAGGCGTCGTATTCGTTTCCCACTTCCTCCGGGGATTAGGTCTTACTCTTTACCCTTTTGTGAGGGGGCTCATGTTCTAATACGGGCTAGATTTCCACGATCTAGCTCCGAAATCCATCCTCCACATCTCGTAATTTATTGTTGTGTGTGAAGCCTTCCTCCACATCACCCCCCACTTCGGCTTATGGTTCAAGACTTTCAATGTGAAGCCGAAGATGATTGAGGGGCGACACGCAGAGTGCGAGGCGCCATAATAAGCAGGAACGTCGATGCCCCGTGGCCCGAAGGCTCCTTCCCGGAGGTATCTGGTTTATGGCAACGGAGGTGGTTCTATGTCACAGCTCCTCGAGGCTCAAAGTGGGCGGCCGCGCCCGCCTTCCGCTCGGGCCCTTCACCTCAACTGGCATCATGGGCTAACATAGGACTAAACTGGGGACCTGCGAACGATGTACCAATGCTGCAAAGCCGCACTCGGGAGCTCCTCGGGAGGGATATTAGTCTTGTCAAAATAATCCAGGTAATGCTAGTTCGGCGGATCCTGTCGTGCAAACGTCGACCTCTCTGGATGTGGGAATTCAATCCAGAAGGTCCACGAACCATCCAGCATTTCTTCGGCATGACGCCCGAAGGGATGTATAAGTCGTTCTTCGAACCACGAATAGAGTGTTCGAACACCACCGAGGATGCGGGCCTGAGCTGCAATCGCCTCGATACCCAGGTAAGTAACCCTATAACCGAACGCCTTGCTTATATCTGTCATATCATTGTTCTGAACACTGTCTGCAACTAGGATTGGCTTAGTAAAGCGGAGAGGATCAGGTATCCGGCCCCACTTCCCGAAGGCTCACCTGGCCCGGCAATGGCCAGGATTCTTGAACGGACAGTAAGTCAGGTGCCACCAGAGAAAGCCGAAGGGGAGAGTGGGGAGGCCAAGGGTGGGCCTCACACATTGCACATCCGAACTGGGGGAATTAGCTTCTCCACGGAGGAGGAGAGTCGGGGAGGCGAATATGAGGTTTCCTCCCCCCACGGAAAGAAGAGGGCCGCCTCCGAAGACTTGGAGACGGGCGCGCCTAAACAAGGGAAGAGAACTTCACCAAAGGGCACTGCCCTGAAGGGGGTCCTCACCGCATAGTGCCTGCAAACAGGCCAGCCCTCCATCGAGCTGTAAGTTTAATTTAACAAGGAACTTGTTGCATTTTCCTCTGAGAGTAATAATCAGGACCTGTTTTTGTAGTCCGGTCAGCAGTTCATCTCAATAGGGCTCATCCTTGGGGGATCTTCCTCCGGAGATGATGGAGAGTGAAACCCCACCTGCCTCTCCATCTCGTGAAGCTGGCGACCCTGAGGTATCATCATTGAGGAGTCCAGATCCAATGGGGCCGGAAGCTAATACTTCGGCCGCCCCGAGCCCGGCGTGCTCGGCTCCTGTGGCGGACAAGGAAAAGGTTCCGGGAGAGTCCGGTGTCCGGCCGAACACGCTGACAGGCCTCTTAGAGTCAGCTGCTCTCTTGGAGGATCATTGTACACTAATGGGTATGGTGCTGGAGAAAATCTCCTCCGCCACAAGCGGTTTAAACGAAGTTTTCAAGAGCCTGCTCAAAGGCTTTGAGGTAAGCCGCAAAAATACGCAGCTTTTAGTTGTACCGCATGCGATATATGCGCTCTGTATAAATAGTAGCCCCTGAGACTGTGGATGCCAGCCGATGGCGGCAAACGGAGGATCAAATTCCTAGATAATAATCGCACTTGTATTTCTGTGGAGGCTACTAAGGGTTCGGCTGTAGACCAAATTGAGGCGGAAAATTGACGTGGTGGGAGCCGACATCACGCTTGTTAACAAGCGATTCAAGGAGTCGCAGAGTATGCTTTCCTATATCCACTTCTATTTTGGGAAATTGCAAGAAGGTTGTAATATTAATGTGATGTGATGTAGTTGCAGGTGGAGCTGCTGCCGTTGAGGCCCTGAGGGCGGAGCTTGCCCTTGCCAAGGAACAAGCCCGGGTTAGCAATGCGGCTACTTTAAAGGCAACCGAGGAATTGAAGGCCGAACAGGCCGCTCATCACCGAAGCGAAGAAAAGATAGCCGAGATGGCTGTGGAGCTGAGGAACGCCGCCGGCCGGTATGAGCTTCTTGAGAAAGAGAATCAAGCGAAGGCGGCTGACCTGAAGAAGGCGCTGGACTCGACTAAAGAGACGCGTTCTCAGATTAGAGACGCGCGAGAGGAACTTCGACAAGCCGGGGAGATCTCGGCTGGAAATCCTTATTTGCTGCGGATGATGTTTTTAGATCCAAAGTATGCTCCATTGGATAAGCTATAGAGTGCCGCAGATAAGTATGCGCACTTGGCGAAGAGTGCGGCTGATGCAACCAAGTTGTTCATGGACCTTGAAGATAATAAAATAGAAAGACTGTTCTGGTCACAGTTTAATGCGCCAGCACGCTCCTTGCCCTTGAGTGAGAAGATGGCCGCTATAGCCGAGCTTCATAGGCTGTCCGGCCTTGTAATGAGGTCTGCAATAGACCATCTGTGGCCGAAGGGGCCGAAGCCAGACATTTACTTTGGTTTGGTGCAACAATTATTTGGTGCCAGAGCGCAGATCGATGCCGTGAAGAGATTGGTGTGCATAGAGGGTGCGCGGATGGCTCTTGCCCGTGTGAAAACATACTGAGCGGATATGGAGGCTATCAGCATTGCAACCCAAGGTCCGGCGGGAAGCCAAGACCCAGCCGAGCACTATTTTGAGCAGGTCATAGAAGGTGCATGTCGGTCTCAAAACCGGCGGATCTCGGGTAGGGGGTCCCGAACTGTGTGTCTAGGCGGATGGTAATAGGAGACAAGGGACACGATTTTTTTACCCAGGTTCGGCCCTCTCGGTGGAGGTAAAACCCTACTCCTGCTTGATTAAAATTGATGATATGGGTAGTACAAGAGTAGATCTACCACGAGATTAGAGAGGCTAAACCCTAGAAGCTAGCCCATGGTATGATTGTTGTTCGTCCTATGGACTAAAACCCTCCGGTTTATATAGACACCAGAGAGGGCTAGGGTTACACAGAGTCAGTTACCATGGGAGGAGATCTACATATCCGTATCGCCAAGCTTGCCTTCCACGCCAAGGAAAGTCCCATCCGGACACGGGACGAAGTCTTCAATCTTGTATCTTCATAGTCCAGGAGTCCGGCCAAAGGTTATAGTCCGGCTATCCGGACACCCCCTAATCCAGGACTCCCTCAGTAGCCCCTGAACCAGGCTTCAATGACGACGAGTCCGGTGCGCAGATTGTCTTCGGCATTGCAAGGCGGGGTTCCTCCTCCGAATACTTCATAGAAGATTTTGAACACAATGATAGTGTCCGGCTCTGCAAAATAAGTCCCACATACCACCGCAGAGAGAATAATATCTGCACAAATCTAATCTGCTGACGTATTTCGCAGCATGACATCACACCACGGCCAAGCCTTTATTCGAATCGTTTTTATTGTCCCACCTCAGCGCACTTAGCGAGGTGGTTTCCTTGGCACGTCTTGTCGAAGCAGAGATCGTGTCCCCTTATTCCGGGATTCTCATCAATACGGGCGTGGTTAACCCAATCGTGCCATTAATTACGGCGCTTGGGAGATAAGCGAGTTTTACCAGGCTGGTGGGGGCACAAGTTTCGTCCGCCCATATAAGGGGATAAGGATCCACCTTTTTCATCTATGCCTTCTTCCTCCTTCGCTTATCCATTTCCACGCACTCGAGCTCCAGCGCCCAAGTCCGCACTTCCCACCTCAGCCTTCTCCAGCCATGTCCGGAGTGGGAGGCCGGTGGATGGCCTCCTCCGTCACGGAGGGGCACATCAAAAAGTTGAGGAAAGCCAGATACTTGTCCAACGAAATTGTGCACCGGCTTCCAGACGAGGGGCAGCTCATCCCCACCCCCAGGCCCCATGAGAGGGTGGTGTTCCTCCCCCATTTCCTCCACGGACTAGGCTTCCCACTCCACCCATTTGTCCGGGGGCTCATGTTCTACTACGGCCTGGATTTCCACGATCTAGCCCCGAACTTCATCCTCAACATCTCGGCGTTTATTGTCGTGTGCGAGGCCTTCCTCCGCATCAAGCCCCACTTCGGCTTATGGCTGAAGACCTTCAATGTCAAGCCGAAGGTAGTGGGCGGCCAGCAAGCGGAGTGCGGAGGCACCATTGTGGGCAAGATGCCCAACGTTATACGGCTTGAGGGGTCCTTCATGGAAACCATCAAAGGGTGGCAATCGGGATGGTTCTACATCACCGAGCCGCGTGACCCTAAATGGGCAGCGGCCCCCCGAATTCCAATATGGCATCCCCACACGGCTCACCTCCTGGAAAGAGAAGGGCCTGTCGTGGGGTAATTCGGGAGAGCTGATCGGACTCCAAACCTGCGTCCAGAAACTGGTGGACAAGAAGGTTAAACTAGTCAACGTAGTCCAGGTCATGCTCCTCCGCCGCATCCCCCCGTGTCAATGACGGGCTTTTAACTTGTGGGAGTTCGACCTAGCCCAGCACCAAACTTTGACCAGGCTCTTTGACACAACGCACGAGGATGCCTGGAAGGTGCTATTCAAGGGCGCCGAGGTTCCCCCTCCCATTACCGAGGATCGTGGATTCTGCGCGAAGTGCCAAGCCAACGTAGTAAGCCTGTTTTACCCTTTACGGGATACTCTTTTTTCATAGTTTGACTCTATGCGGGATCTAAGCTCCCGTTCCTTTGACAGGACTGGCAGAAGAAGACTGGACAGATCGACTGTCCGGCTCCTTTGCCCGAAGGCCCAGCAGATGCCCGCTTGGTGAAGCTGCTGGTCCCGGCACCTTACGTGGTGCCAGAGAAGAAGGCCATGGGAACTCGAAAGAGTTCCCGGAGCCCGGTGGTGTTGGATTCATCGTCCGATGACTCCAAAGCGCACTCCTCCCACGAAGACGAGGAGGAGGAAGAAGAGGCCTCTTCCCCTCCAGCGGGGGGAGGAAAGAAAAGGAAGGCCGCCCCAACTAGGGGGGCCGGAGGGTCCAAGAAGGGAAAGACCCTTCCTCCGGACTACTCCACCAACGCCGATGAAGGCGAAGAGGAGTGGCTGTCCAGGGCCAAGCCCCTTGCAAAATCGTAAGTATCCGGATACCAGAATAACTCATGGCATTCCTTTATTGCACAGTATCTTCTGACGCCGAATATAATCATTCAGTCCGCCCAAGGCCGGGCTCGACGCTTCGTCGAGCGGCTCCCTGGATTCGTCGGATGTGAATAGTCTTTCACTCCCGACTGCTACCTCCCCTCGCCCTACGGACGATGCCGAGGTGGAGTCCCAAAAGGGGCCAAGCTAGGAGGAGGTGGTCCTGGAGGCGCCGCAAGGCGACCTCCCGGACTCCAGGCGCAAAGGGGATAAAACCCCAAAGGGCTCTAAGTCCGGCCCTGGGCCAGACACCGCACCGGAACCTTCAGTGGTTCCGGAGTCCGGCAGGCATCCCCCTAGTAAGAAGGGCAAGCCTACGACGCGGTGACCTCTGTCCAAACGGAGGCACCGGATAATTTGCTGGAGGTGCTTAACGACACCTCCATCGACGAGGAGCACCGCACTATTATGAGTGCGGTGATCCAGAAGGTTCAGTCCGTCAAGAGCGGGCTGATGAGAGCCTGTGCCAGCCTTCTAACAGGCTTTGAGGCATGTATTTAAGATATGTAAAAATATTACCGCATAGACAGTAGCCCCCGATGCTCAGTTTGGTGTTCGGAAAGAAAAGCCGAACTGAGGATCTGAAAGATATACGTAGGAGTCTAACATAAGTATGTCAATATGGGAATGCAGGCTGCGCTGCTCACCTCTGCCTCACTGACTATGGAGGTCGATGCATTGAAGAAGAGCGTCGAGCGGTCTGAGAACGAGCTCGGCCTTGCCAAGAAGCAGCTCGAGGACAAGGAAGGTAAGTAATACCTTATGTAAGTATATAAAAAGATCTGGTTGCAAATAATGACAGGACCAACGTGAGTATTACAGGGGCCACAACCGAGGTGGCGACCTTGAAGGAAGCGATGTCCAACGCCGAAGACAATGCGGCCGTGGAGCGCACCAAGCGAGAAAAGCAGGAGGCGCAGGTGGAGGAGGTGCAGCAAGAGCTCCACGCTCTCGTGAAAAAACACGAAAGTTTGGAGCTTGACTCAAAGACTCGAGAGTCCGAACTCGCCTCGACCCTTGAGAGTGCCAAATCTGCCAAGGCCGAAGCCCAAAAAGCCCTCCAGGAAATTGAGGCGATGAAGAAGATAGCGGCGGGTAAGGCATTCTTTATGCAAAGCAAGCACGTGAACGTGAATTACTTGTTACTTACCCGAGTCCGGAGCTCTCCAGGAGCATTCGCAGATCTGCCCCGCAGTGTGTCCGACGCAGCCGCATTCTACCAAGCCGAGGAAGGGAGCTCGACGGAGAAGGTGTTCTGGTACCAGTATGTTGAGTCCGGACACCCGGTGCCCTTGAGCGACCAGCTGAAGCAGCTGGTCGAGCTCCATAAGGTAGCCGAACATGCCATGAAGGGCCTTATAGTCCGGCTATGGCCTGGGGAAGTCATGCCTGGGAGCTACTTTGGGCTGGTGAGGCGGATGGCGGATGCCTATCCATGGCTTGAAGTCATCAAGCGCTCCATATGCATCGAAGGCGCCCGTAGGGCCCTTGCCCGTGTTAAAGTACACTGGGGCAAGATGGATGCTGAGAAGCTGGTGACATATGGGCCACCGGAGGGCAAGGAGCATCGCAGGCCCGAGATGTATTATGAGGGCGTCCTGAAGGGTGCCCGCCTTGTGGTGGATGAATGTTCCAAGGATGTAATTTTTGAGTAAACTCGCTCGTGTTATCCTGTGCGCTGAAAACTTATTCATATGCGCTAAGCAACGCTTTTTGAATTTAAAATATTACCTTCTGTGCGACCGTTTATTAAATCTGAGAGATGGCGAGTCGTCGGCTTCTACCCCCATGCCACGAGTGCTGGGGTGTTCGGGATAAACCTGAGCGCTCTTGTTCCCATTCTTGGGTCCTTCGAGGGAGGCGCTCAGCACAACGAACAAGGCAATCGGACTATAATGCTTTATTACTCTCACTTAGCCATAGAATTCTATAATTTTAAATTTCGGCGAAGCCCCTAGTATTCGGAAGACCGAGTTCGGGGCGCTATCCATGCGTAGGCCGGACAAAACCAGCTCCTCGCTCTAAGAGGCATAAGTATTTATGGACTCGAAACCTCTCGAACAGCGACCAGCTCTCGCCCTATCATGACGGTCAGTTTTAGCTTTCTCTACTGAGGTGCTTAACCCAGCTCAACCGGGGCACAATCACAGTAGTTCTCCCAGCGCTACCTTAGCCGATATAACGGAACGTAAGGTACCAAAACATGGGAGCCTGGCAAACCCAACTATTGACCCAAGACATGATTCGGAGCCGATGCATATAATGCTATAAGTTCGGGGTGCCGCACTCGTGAGAGTGTTCGGACTTCTCACACCATATTCTGGGCTACTTAAGCCCCTGGTGTATTGGCCGTACCAAAGTGTACGGTTGCATAATGTCATAACGGAACATATTTACATAAAAAATGATGGCAATAATAGACAAGAGCTATGTATTGTTTATTTGAAAGGGCCGCGGTAAAAGCAGAACGATACAAATGGTGCGATAAGCAAGAGATGGGACTATTTGACATGTCCCCCTCTAGGGGCGAGCTGCGGGATGATATGTGAAACAAGTATACTGCTCGTTATAGAGACCACCTGGACATTCGACGTAGCTTTCTGCCTCCCTGGCTGTTGCATCGTGTGTTCGGCGATTGTACTGGCGGACAGGCCTTCCAGAGAGTGGAGTCCTGAAAGTAAGAAAAAAAAGGAATGTCAAAATCGGGAGCCCCTAGTGCGGTTGAGACGCATTTTGGGCGTGTCGTGGTTGTGCCCCTCCCCTTATGCCCATGGTATTTCCAGAGCGTAATTATGTACGCGTAGTACTGGTTTCACAAGTTCGCGAGGGCTGGGGTTGGGGCCGCACTGCTACGCTTGCTCGGAACGTGCCAGGTGGTCTTGTTGTAGGTTACTCCGTGCGCACTTGACGGTGTCCGGACATTTAATAGCCGGACTGGAGAATTGCCTTGATAGGCTACTTTGTACTTCCGCCGCGAGGGCCGTCGTATGCTCCTCCGTTTGGAGAGAGCGTTCGGTGTTTCCATTGACCGTAATGACTCCTCGAGGGCCTGACATCTTGAGCTTGAGGTAAGCGTAGTGCGGCACCACATTGAACTTTGCAAATGCGGTTCGTCCGAGCAGCGCGTCATAACCAATGCGGAACGGGACTATGTTGAAGATTAACTCCTCGCTTCGGAAATTATCTAGGGATCCGAAGACCACTTCGAGTGTAACTGAGCCTGTACAGTTGGCCTCTACACCTGGTATGACGCCTTTAAAGGTCGTCTTTGTGGGTTTAATCCTTGAGGGATCTATGCCCATTTTTCGCACTGTATCCTGATAAAGCAGGTTCAGACTGCTGCCGCCGTCCATAAGGACTCTAGTGAGGTGAAATCTGTCAATGATTGGGTCTAGAACCAATGCGGTGAATCCGCCGAGGCGGATGCTAGCGGGGTGGTCCCTTCGATCAAAAGTGATCGGGCAGGAGGACCACAGGTTGAACTTTGGGGCGACTGGCTCCAACTCATATAAGTCCCTGAGTTCACGCTTCCGCTCCCTTTTGGGATGTGGGTTGCGTCCGCACTTGTGGGGGAAAGCCCTTCTGTCCCCCATTGTTCGGCGGCCGGGGCTCCTCCTCGTCATCGCTATGCAGCCCCTTGTCTCTGTTTTCGGCACTTAACTTGGCTGCCTGCTTGAACACCCAACAATCCTTGTTGGTGTGATTGGCTGGTTTGTCGGGGGTGCCGTGTATCTGGCATGAGCAATCGAGTATTCGGTCCAAACTGGACTGGCCTGGAGTATTTCTTTTAAATGGCTTTTTCCACTGACCGGGATTAGAGCCTCTGAATCCGACATTAACTGCCGTATCCTCAGCATTGTCGCCGTTAATGCGGCGCTTGTGCTTGGTATCCGAATTACCGGGGCTCTTGGTCATGTTATTACTACAAGCTAGCCAGCTGTCTTCTCCCGCGCAAAAGCGGGTCATGAGTGTTGTGAGAGCTGCCATGGATTTCGGCTTTTCCTGTCCTAGGTGCCGGGCAAGCCACTCATCACGGATGTTATGTTTGAGGGCTGCGAGGGCCTCTGCGTCTAGACAGTCGACTATTTGATTTTTCTTGGTTAAGAACCGTGTCCAGAATTGTCTACCCGATTCCTCTGGCTGCTGAATTATGTGGCTTAGGTCATCAGCGTCTGGTAGTCGCACATAGGTGCCCTGGAAATTGTCGAGGAATGCGGCTTCCAGGTCCTCCCAGCAACCAATTGACTCTGCTGGCAAGCTGTTAAGGCAATGCCGAGCTGGTCCTTTAAGCTTGAGTGGGAGGTATTTGATGGCATGTAGATCATCACCGCGGGCCATGTGGATATGAAGGAGATAATCCTCGATCCATACCGCAGGATTTGTTGTGCCATCGTATGATTCGATGTTTACGGGTTTAAAACCCTCGGGGATTTGATGATCCATTACTTCATCTGTGAAGCATAGTGGGTGTGTGGCGCCTCTGTACTGGGCTATATCACGATGTAGCTGAAATGAGCTTTGTCTGCTGTGTTCGGCCTGGCCGGATTTGCCATATCCGGCATGACGGTTATCGTCACGTGCCGTGGGGCGCCCACGCGATTCGTAGATCGATCTTGTTTGCCTTGCCTTGTCCTCCAATATATCTCGCAGGTCTGGTGCATTTCTCCGTGCCTTGGTATATTTTGAGCGACGCCAATGTGCGGCTTGAGTGGATGGCCGAGAGGCCTCTCTCTCGCACCCACGAGGTGGCCGGTCAGCCGCGCCGTGCGCTGGTGATGTAGGTTTAGGTGCTTCTTCCTCTAATCGGGGTAGCAGCCTGCACTCTGGGTAGCTCTTGGAGGGGCGTTCGAGTTCGTACTCATCGGCCGCAAGGACTTCAGTCCATCTGTCGGCTAGCAAGTCTTGGTCAGCTCTAAGCTGTTGCTGTTTTTTCTTGAGGCTGCTCGCTGTGGCCATAAGCCAGCCCTCAGGCACGACAAATTCGTCGTCGTCGAGGCTTGCCTCGTCTTCGGAGGGAGGCATGTAATTATCGTCCTCTACCTCTCTGTCTGCCACTCTCTCATGAGGGCTGGCTTCTCCATCCTCCTATGCTGAATCCTGCTTGAGGGGGTTGTCTTCGGCACTGTTCGGGGTGTTATTATCTCCCGTGCCGGAATCGCCGTTTTTGCTTTGGCGGAATTTAGAGCGGCGTCGCTGACGCCGGCGCTTAGGCTGCTTCTTGGAGGGCTCATCCATCGTTGTTCCATCGCCATTCCCTTCTTTTGGGGTGTCCACCATGTATATGTCGTATGATGAGGTGGCCTTCCAGTGCCCTATAGGCGCTGGTTCTTGGTCGTCTCCTGCATCGGCGTCCATACTGTCGATGTCTTCGGAGTCGAAGTCGAGCATGTCGGTTAAATCATCGACAGTGGCTACAAAGTGGGTGGTGGGTGGGCTTTGAATTTCTTCATCGTCCACATCCCAACCTTGCTGACCATAGTCCGGCCAGGGCTCTCCTAATAAAGAGAGAGACTTTAGTGAATTCAGAATGTCGCCGAAGGGCGAGTGCTGAAAGATGTCCGCGGCGGCAAACTCCATGATCGGCGCCCAATCGGGTTCGATCGGCAGGGGCGCGGAAGGTTCGGAGTCCGGAGAGGAGTCCGGCACCTTGGAGTCACGAGCTTCGCAAAGGACAAGGCTGGTGTTCGGCTCGATCGCCGTAGAGATTGCAGCCCCCGACGCGGTGTCCAGCTACCCGTCCTCGATTGGCGCAGTTTGGTCCGAGCTAAGGGTCGGAGCGGACACTGGTGCGGCCTCCTGGGCACTGTTCGGCGGCAGAGCTAGATCATGCCTATCGTGACAGCGCGGCGCGCTCGGCTGAGGCTCGAACCCGTCGAAGATCAAGTCTCCGCGGACGTCAGCCGTGTAGTTCAAACTTCCAAATCTGACCTGATGGCCAGGGGCGTAGCTTTCGATCTGCTCCAGATGGCCAAGCGAATTGGCCCGCAATGCAAAGCCGTCGAATACGAAGATCTGTCTGGGGAGAAAAGTCTCACCCTGGACCGCATCATTGTTGATGATCGGAGGAGCCATCGGGCCTAAAGATGACGACACAGAGGAACTCTCAATGAAAGCACCAATGTCGGTGTCAAAACCGGCGGATCTCGGGTAGGAGTTCCCGAACTGTGCGTCTAGGCGGATGGTAACAGGAGACAAGGGACACGATGTTTTTACCCAGGTTCGGGCCCTCTCGATGGAGGTAAAACCCTACTCCTGCTTGGTTAATATTGATGATATGGGTAGTACAAGAGTAGATCTACCACGAGATCAGAGAGGCTAAACCCTAGAAGCTAGCCTATGGTATGATTGTGTTCGTCCTACGGACTAAAACCCTCCGTTTTATATAGACACCGGAGAGGGCTAGGGTTACATAGAGTCGGTTACAATGGGAGGAGATCTACATATCCGTATCACCAAGCTTGCCTTCCACGCCAAGGAAAGTCCCATCCGGACACGGGACGAAGTCTTCAATCTTGTATCTTCATAGTCCAGGAGTCCGGCCAAAGGTTATAGACCAGCTATCCGGACACCCCCTAATCCAGGACTCCCTCAGTGCCCCTAGAATAGAGGCGCAGTGCTCAAAGAATGTCATGTTTGAGTGACGATTCTGTTAAATGTAAACAATTATGTGTTTGACTATTGCCTGAAAGTATTGTAATATCTCCTGTGTGGCTTTTTATGTATGCATATAACGCGAAAGTTAGCAGTCGTTGGCTTCGGCGCCCATGCATATAATGCGGGGGTGTTCGAGAAAATATGCGTGAACACACTTGATCCAACGTCTTGGTCCATTAAGGAGGTGATCGCACGTCGAACCAGGCAACCGGACTATATAGCTGTAACACTTTACACTTAGCCATAGGAGTTTGAAAGGTGGAGCTACTATGTAGCCCCTGGTACTTCCGCGAGCGTCCGGATACGGTGCGCGTACTTGACCGGTAGACCGGTCCTTCGTTAATGAGGAGGAATCCTATAGATTTCGATTAGTCCTCGAGTGGTTGACTAGTCTTTCGCTGTATCATGACAATCAGTTTTCAGCTTTCTGTACTGAGGTGCTCGTCCGGAATAACCAGGGCACAATCGCAGTAGTTCTCCTTTGGCCGCCTTAGCCGATAGAACGGAACGTAAGGCAGCAAACCCAGGAGCCGGGCTAACCCAACATTTGACCAAAGACAAGATTCGGAGCTGATGCATATAAGGCCAAACTCGTGACGCCGAACACTCCCGAAGGTATTCAGATTTTATAATATATATTGGGCTGAATGTGCCCTTGACCCTGTAATTCCAGGTACGTGCGTTGATCTGTCGTGGCCAAAAGCCTAGAACGCCAGTATCCTTATGGGTTTATGAAATACCCATGGGACGTCGAGCAACAAGAGACAATAAAGGAGGTTTACACAGGGGCTTAATCTAAAGAGAAACCTGTGGGCGGGGCCCTGCAGCACGTCTGCGTCTGTGTCTCCGTTGTGCCGTATCCTAGAAGGGTGTTGCACTGGTAGTGTCTGTAGAGAAAAAAAAAGAAAACATGTGAAAAGTTAATTATGCTCGAGAAATGTTCGAGATCCGGCCTGTTGATGAGGCAAGCCGAATTGTGGGCTTTTGTTACATGTTTGCACCCCCTTGTATTATTTATGGGGACAAATGTACAACCCATGGCTCAGGTATATCCGAGCCATTTTGAAAAATGGTGTATTGGACTCGTCTAACTGTGTCCGTGGTCTTGATGACCAATCATGTGTTCTGGTGGGAGAGGCCGCCTAGAGTCCGGCAGCGGGAGCTACCGCATACTTCTCTGTGTTTCCGCTAACCATGATGACGCCGCGTGGACCGGGCATCTTGAGGTTAAGGCAGGCGTAGTTCGATATTGCGTTAAAGCAAGCGAAGGCCGTTCTTCCAAGCAATGCATGATAATCGCTGCTGAAGGGGGCGATGTTGAAGAGTAGGTTCTTGCTTCTGAAGTTGTCGGGAGAATCGAATGTTACTTCTAAGACGAGGGAGCCCCAGTAGTGGGCTACTACGCCTGGAATCACTACATTGAAGGTGGCGTTATTTTGACTTATTCTGGATGGCTCTACCCCCATCTTGCGGATGGTGTCTTGATATATCAGATTAAGACTACTGCCGCCATCCATTAGGACGCGAGTAAGATGGTATCCATCAATTATTGGGTCGAGCACCAAGGCATCCGATCCTTCGTGTCGGATACTGGTCGGGTAGTCCCTGTGATCAAAAGTGATCGGGCAATTTGCCCAGGGATTGAATTGGGGGGCTACGAACTCTGTGTGAGTTGCGTGTACCTTGTTTACCATTTTGACTTCTGATGGGAATTGTTTCTGGCCCCAGGTGTTTGGCTGGCGAGGCTCATCCTCGTCTTCGCTTGGTGTTTCCCTTCCCTTGTGTTCGGCGTTTAACTTGCCGGACTGCTTGAAAACCCAACATTCTCTGTGGGTATGATTTGCAGGTTTGTCGGAAGTGCCATGGATTTGGCACAATCTTTCTAGGACTTTGTTCAGGCCGGATGGTTCCTCTTTACTGCCTTTGAATGGCTTCTTTCCTTGACCAGGTCGAGAGCCCCTAAATCCGGCGTTGACCGTTGTGTTGTCTGGACTACCGTTATTCCGACGTTTGTGCTTAGTGTGTCGTGGCTTCCTGTTGCCATCTCGGATTTTGGATGTACTCGGGTCGCTGGTGCCTCTACAGGCCAACCAGCTGTCCTCGCCCGCACAAAACCGGGTCATGAGGCTTGTTAAGGCTGCCATCATTCTCGGATTTTCTTGGCCGAGGTGTCTGGCAAGCCACTCGTCTCGGATACTGTGTTTGAAGGCCGCTAAGGCTTCGGCATCCGGACAGTCGACAATTTGATTCTTCTTGGTGAGGAATCTGTTCCAAAGTTTGCGGGCGGACTCTCCGGACTACTGTATTATGTGACTTAAGTCGTCAACATCTGGAGGCCGGACATAAGTCCTTTGAAAGTTGACCCTGAAAGCATCCTCAAGTTCCTCCCAACTTCCAATTGAGTTTTTGGGGAGGCTTTTCAGCCAATGACGAGCTGGTACTTTCAACTTGAGGGGGAGGTATTTGATGGCGTGGAGGTCACCTCCACGAGCCATGTGTATGTGAAGGATAAAATCCTCAATCCATACACTAGAGTCCGTCGTTCCGTCGTATGACTCTATATTCACGGGTTTGAATCCCTGTGGAAATTCATGATCCAGCACCTCGTCCGTCAAACACAGGGGGTGGGCGGCCCCTCTGTATCTGGCCATGTTGCAGCATGCTGCCGGCTGCTGTTGCTCCCAGTGTTGATTCCGGACTAGTATTTGATCAATATGATCGTTGTGGTGGCCCTCATCCCGCGTCGGAGCATGTCCTCTGGACCCATAAATGGATCTGGCCGCACTGGCCTTTTTGTCCAGGAGCGCTCGTAAATCGTGTGCGCTATCGTTGGCTGCTCTATCGCGGCCATGAGGTGGTTGGTCCGGCTGAGTAGCCGTATTGTTTTTGGGTCGAACGGCTGTTGTGGCTTCATCTTCAAATTTGGGTAGCAGTTTACCCTTTGGGTAGCTCTTTGTGTGGCGATTATCGCCACGTTTCCCTTTGGTGTCCAGCACCTTATTCCATCTTCGGTTGAGCGTGTCCTGTGCGGCCTTAAGCCTTTGCTTCTGCTTCTTCAGGCTCCCTGTTGTGGCCAGGAGTTTTCTGCGGAGGTTATCTTGTTCCGAATGTTCTTCCGAGACAATGAACGCATCGTCAACCGGACTGTTCTCCTCTTTGGAGGTAGCATGATGAGTTCGGCCCTCTGAATTTATCTGATTGGGCGTCTGCTCCAGGCTGTGTTCGGCATGACCTGGTTTGTCCTGCTCCATCGCTGGGTCCCTATGGTCGTTGTTGCCTTTGGAATCAACCGGAGTGTCATCCTACTTTGAGTTGTTATCGCTATTTTTACTGTGACTGGACCTAAGGCGGCGCTTACGCCATCATTTTTGCTTTGCCCCGAGGGGTTTATCCTCCGTTGTGTCCTTTTTGTCACCATTGTCTTCTTTGGGGGTGTCCACCATGTAGACGTCGTACGATGAAGTGGCTGTCCAGCGCCACGTGGGCGGTGGTTCCAGATCGTCCCCTACATCGACGTCCATACCGTTGATGTTATTGGGGTCGGAGTCAAGCATGTCTCTTAGGTCATCGACAGTGGCTATAAAGTGGGTGGTGGGTGGATTGCGATTTTCTTCGTCTTCCGTATCCCGCACGGACCGGACATAGTTCGGCGAGGAGTCTTCTGACAGAGAGTGAGACCTTAATGAATTTAGCACGTCTCCTAAGGGTGAGTGCTGAAAGATATCTGTGGCGGTGAATTCCATAACCGGAGCCCAGCTGGATTCGATGGGCTCGGATGCGCGCGGTCCGGAACACACGACCGGAGGTGAGTCCGGGGGTCTGGAGATACAGATCCCTTTAGGAGAGGAGTCTGCATTCGGCTCTAAAGCTGATGAGTGTGCGGTCTGCGGGGCGGGGTCCATCCACCCGTCCTCAGAAGGCACGACCTGCTCTGGAACAAAGTCCGGAGCTGTGGCAGGTGCGATGTCCCAAATACTGTCCGACTGCAGACCTAGGTCATGCTCGTCGTGATTGTTCGGCGCTCCTGACACCGGTCCGAATCCATCGAAGATCAAGTCTCCGCGGATGTCGGCAGTGTAGTTTAGGTTTCCAAACCTGACCTGATGGCCGGGGGCGTAACTATCGATCTGCTCCAGATGGTCAAGCGAGTTGGCCCGCAGTGCGAAGCCGCCGAACACGAAGATCTGTTCTGGGGAAAAAGTCTCACCCGGGACATCATGGTTGAAGGTTGGAGAAGCCATCTAGCCTTGTAGTGACGACACAGAGGAACTCTCAGTGAAAGCACCAATGTCGGTGTTAAAACCGGCGGATCTCGGATAGGGGGTCCCGAACTATGCGTCTAAGATTAATGGTAACAGGAGGCTGGGGACACGATGTTTACCCAGGTTCGGGCCCTCTCGATAGAGGTAAAACCCTACTTCTTGCTTGATTGATCTTGATGATATGAGTATTACAAGAGTTGATCTACCACGAGATCAGAGAGGCTAAACCCTAGAAGCTAGCCTATGGTATGATTGTTGTTGTTGCCGTCCTATGGACTAAACCCTCCGGTTTATATAGACACCGGAGGAGGCTAGGGTTACACAGAGTCGGTTTACAGAGGAGGAGATCTATATCCGAATCGCCAAGCTTGCCTTCCACGCCAAGGAGAGTCCCATCCGGACACGGGACGAAGTCTTCTGTCTTGTATCTTCATAGTTCAACAGTCCGGCCAAAGTATATAGTCCGACTGTCCGAATACCCCTTTATCCATGACTCCCTCAGGGGCCACCAGTTTATTTGGCCAACAATAGTGTGAGAAAATTATTCATTCAGCAACCAGAAAAATATGTACTCCCTCCGTTAAGAAATATAAGAGCATCTAAACACTCTTATATTTCTTTACAGAGGGAGTCCCAAGTTAGCAAAGAGGACATTGGTAATTTTTTTGGAAATGTACTTTCACTGATTATAACCTCATATAAAGATAGGACAAAGCGATCCATTGGCATTAAAAATATTTCTAAAGAAAGATGAATACACTACGTACCCTGGGATTCTTACAGAAGTGTGGAAGAGTAGAACAATATGTATCGTTGTAAAAAAGGAGAGGCTCTCCTCCGGGCGTTTCAAGACAAAATCATTTTGTGTACTAACAAAATAGTTTCAGTTAATTTATGAAGTGACGCAGAGTCTATCATGTGTATTTACAACATCGAATTATGTTTAGGTACCAAATATGTTTTCAAGTAGCATGTATATAGAAAAAGATTGTATTTGTCTGTCTATTGACTTAATTGACCTTTCCTGAAATAGAAAAGAAATAATGGCTACCCGCAGACTAAATTGTTGCACAAATTTTTTAGTTTTCATTAAGTATATGACTGAAAAATGATATCTGAGGAAAATATGATATACATAAAAGATAATAGAGTTCATAACGTATATACATGATATCTTCATGATCATCCCATCCATGTAGAGAAAGACATGCCTTGTATAATCTGATATCACAAATAATTAGACGATACCCTTCTTCCATTATATAACATGTATTTGATCATACATCATGGTTCCTTGCTTCAAGATATCTTTCATTATATGGAATGGAAATATATGTGTGCAAGACGATATTTCTGTTTAAAGAAAAAATAACTTAATCTGCTCATGGTGTGTGTCTGCTAAAGTTCGCACAGAGCACATAGATGTCAACTACAATAACAGTTTATGATAATAGGGCAGTTCTTATTTTCAGTTAAAAATAATACACAGAGCACATACCTCGCTTCTGGTCATGGTTATGAACAATAAGAAACTAACCGGTATCTAACCAATCATCTCAGGCTGTTGAAAAGGATGAAAATTTGAGAAAGCCTTTTATTACTAACACAAAACTACCTATGCTCACATACGCAACATGGATAACACCTTGAATATAAAGAATCTTTCAGTAGACATTTTATTATGTGTCCATGCCCCGGACTGTAGTAACCTGGCTTTTTTTTTTTTTTAGAAAAGGAGGACGACCCCCGGCCTCTGCATCTAGGAGATGCATACGGCCACTTTATTGATTATTCTCGAGAACCATACAAAGTATTACAACAATGTGTCTGAATCCACCATCTTGGCAACATGTGCCGCTACTCCTATCCAATATGATGAGGGGGCGCTAGCTGGGCCACTACCCAAACCACTCACCTAAGCCTAACATCAAAAGCCGGAAGCCGAAACTCATTCGGTAACCCCAGCCGAGCCACATACTGGGTCTGGGGCGCAATCCGGTCAGACGCACTCGTGTGTCGTCGCCGCCATCTTCCACAGGTCCGTCTTCAGATCAAATTGAGGCTTCTACCTTGTCTGGCCACTCTGCCATCGACGTCCCCATGACGCCAGACAGCTTCCTCCTCCTGCACGAGTCCATCTCCGCGCATCAGACGCCGAGTCTCCACAGCACCATGCCGCCGAGATCCGCCATCATCAATGTGAAAAATGAAGCACCGCTCCACCAAAGTCGCCGTCCTCTAGTCCCTCGAGCCCGTGTGCACCTCCAAGAATGACGCCCCCAGGGGGGAAGACGACACCAGAGAGTCGCCGCCATCCGATCTACTGATCTAGGGTTTCCCCCGGAGGTAGCAGAGAGTGGCCTTGAACATCTCCACGACGATGCCTTCAGGAAGGGGACGACGCAGACAACGTCGCCATCGCCGGCCTTGGCAATAGCCATAAGCAGGCTTTCACCCAGATCTGATCGAAGACCTCCATCTCTCGTGCACGGGTCGCCGCCATCCTTGCCGGGATCTGGAAGATCCCGCAAGCCAGATCTCAGTAGGGAGAAGCCCCCCCCCCCCCACCCACCGAGACCCGCCGGCCGAGCAGGGAAGCAGGGGCCGGCCCAGCCAAGCGGCAGCCGCCCCCAGCCCGCGCTGCCGCAGCCCTCGTCGCTGGCCACCGGATCTGACGACGCAGCCACTGCTGCCCCGCCGCCCCCAAGCCAGCACGCCCCGCCACCAGCTCCACGCAGTCGCCGCCGCGCTGTGACGCGCATCCGCCGCCGCGCCGCCCTGCGCCAGCGCCGCGCACCTCGCCTGACCCATGTGTCTCGCGCCACAGGGCCCCAGGGGAGGTGGGAGGGAAACCCCGCCGCCACCGACGCCAGCCGGGCTTCGCCCGGTGGCGCCCTCCGGCGGCGGCGGGGAGGGGGAGAGGCGGGGAGGAGGAGCTGGCGGGCGACGGCTAGGTTTTCGCCCTGCCGCCCGCGAGAGCGGCTCGGGCGACGGGCTCTTCTGAGGTTAGTTCATAGTAACCTGGCTGCACCCTATTTAACTGAGTAGGATCTGAAGCAAAAATCTTCTGTAGATTGCGCCTTTATCTTTCTCTCCCTCTTTTCCTCCAGGCGCTGCCTTAGGTCTGTATTATTCTTTTCCACCGGTTTCTGTTTACCTACTCCCTCGCATGCATTCCAGCAGTGCAGGAAGCACTTGATGAGGTAAATTCCTTGTCCAAATTTCGTTTGGTAGGTAGGTCTCTGACGATGGCATGAACTTTATCGCCCTTCTCTGATTCAGACCTGCTCGAGTTATCCCTACTGAAACTGCCAATGGGTGCCGTCCATGTACCGTTGTCTTTCATGGTTGAGCTGCGACCTGGGGAGCCACACCCAAGCATTCTCCCCACTGGGACAACGAATCAACTGGAGGCTCACATCCTCCCGCCGCATTAACCAACCTCCTACACTTGAAACAGAAGTGCCGGATGTTCTCATAAGTAAAATCGAACCAAATCTGCACTTATCTCTTTTGTCTTGTGGGGTTGATGCGAAGAAGAATCCCCTTACCAGAGGCTCATACACTGTAATCTTAACTCTAACACAAAATTATTAGCCTCTCGTGTTAGTATTAATCTTGATGCATGTAGCTAGATGGTCAGCAGGCTGTTAGCGGCGCCCGTTGGAGCTGGCCGCATCGTCCGTGTGGCGCGCGCGTCGTGCATCCGTTGCATGCATGGGCAGATAAGGACCATTCCTTGAGGGCTGCGTTAGCTGCAGTTTCCTACGTGCGAGGAGGCAGGAGTGGCGGCCGAGTCTTGTGGATCATGGGCTGCATGTAGCAACTCGATAGGCTATTTAAGTTGTACTAGTTGGACTGTTTATGTACGGCTGTGAGTTAGGAAAGAGAAAAGGATTCGGGTGTTCGAGCGCCCGCGGCGGCACTCCGTGCGCCGGCCGGCAAAACTTTTTGTGTCTCTACTCCAGTCGTCGTCTCCTTTCTCCTACCTCTGTCCGTGAATGAGCTGAGAGAGAGAGAGCAGCCAGGCTTGGCAACAACATCTCGCAGTCCCATCTTTATTCACATGACTAAATCCACTTTCACTATCTCTCCCAGCCAATCACCAAGAGAATCATCAGTTCTTTTATTAAGGGGGAGATCCTTGACACTGGCCCAAGCTTCCATGTTGTTGAACACCATCTCGGAGTGTCCCGTGCTGCCCTCGTAATCCTACAAAATAATTACATTTAAATTGAACTGCAATCACTTCCAGGTGGTTTCCGCGTGGTGAACCAACCTTCCACGCCTTCTCATTTTTCTTTAGCTCTTTCCCAGGAAAAGATGTAGGAGACCACGTTGATGGCTGAGATTTTATTCCATCTATTTTTTCTGTTAAACAACAGTACTGCGTACAAAAACTGGACTCTAGTTTTTTTAGGTGAAAACAGGACTCTTGTTAGGCTCCGTATGACAATTGAATTCCTTGATCAAGGGAGAGAATAGAAACGAAGGAACGGTGCAAACCATTGGCCTCCTTAATCGTGAGAAAGAATAAGAAAGAAGGAAAGGTGCAAATAAAAACACAGAAGATATACTTGTATTTCTTGATTAAATATGGATATATATATAAGTTGATCTTGACCGTGATAACTTGGTATGTCGTATTATTCTGATTCATTGTGTTGGTTGGATTCCAGGAGATGGCCAGCTGCGCTAGGGCTCTGTTTGATGTTTTTTTTTGTATGGGCTGATTGATGGTTAGGTGGCCGAGGATTAGATGGGTTGATCTACACCGTAATAACTTGGTCCCACATCAGGTAAACGGCTCCTAATTTTTAATTAACGTGGTAATTACTTGTACCGTAAGATAGATAGATATGTAACCACCCCTTGTAATTGTTGTACCGTGAGATCCGAAAAGTAATAAAAAGTACGGGACCGAAACGGCCCTGTTTGCCATCATCTCGCCGTGTTCTCGCGTGTTGCAGTTCCAACGAGTTGTGCCATCAATCCAGCTGCTTGGTCTAGCTTGCTTACGTGAAGCTTCCTGCTGCTTGCCTGTTTATTTCTGCACGTACGTGCGTTGGCCAAAGGATCGGCCAGCTGGAATACACGGAAAGTACTCGTCGGCGCTCGTACGTACGGGACCGAAGCAAAAAGGCTTACCGTCAAAAAAAGTAGTTATGTGAAATTTGGCAATGGCAACTTCTGCTTGTATTTCAGTTGATGTCCCTGTGAGTATCTAGTAAACTAATCAGACATGCATGGTTGCACACATGGAAGAAGCACAGGGAGAACAAAGAGAGTAAGAAAACAACCCACCTCGCTAACTAAGGAAATGCAAGCACAATCACAAGCGTTCCACAGCAGAAGGCGTCGAGTACGAAGTGGAAGGAAAATAATGGTGGTGATCCGTCAACTACGACAGGCGGCCACGCACGGACGAACCACATAAATCTGGGGAACACTAAGGCCGAAAGAGAAATTAAGGCAGAGGTTGCCAACGGGCGAGGCAACCTCCTCGACATCACAGACATCACATATACTCGAAGTCGATCTTGAGGGCGTTCGGACCTTCTTGGCCGAGCTCGCTGTTGAGCTGCACCTTGGCCGCGGCGAACGCCTCCTCCTTGGTGCGGTCATCGGCGCCACTCTCCAGCACCCTGTTGACGGCCCTAAAGATGGGCTTCCACCGCTGGGCCTCGAGGTTCACCGCCCCCTCGGTTTTCGCCCGATTTTCCATAAATTAATTAGGCAATTCTCTTCTTCTTAATTAATCGATGAGGCAATTTTTTTTGCCTCCGTTTCAAAAAAAAAAGGTTCACCACCCCCTCGCCCGCTTGAGCGTCTCGGCGTCGGTGGTCTCTGTGCTGTGGCGGGAGAGCACCGTAATGGCCTTCGCCATGGCCTCCTGCCGCAGCTGCAGGTCCTCGTCCCCAGCGGCGACTGCCCTGTTGCTAGCAGGGAGTACGAGGTCGACATTGATGGTGCGAGCATAGTGTCTGAAACTCACGGTGGCCTCCTCCTTGTTCGGTTCCACGTCGTCCGGGCACGAGGAAGAAGACGACGCCATGCAGACCTCCTGCTGCGTCAGCGGCTGGTCAGCGTTGTTGCTGCTAGCGGCGACAGCAAGGAAAAGGAGGAACAGAAGGTGGAGCGCTGCCATGATGAATACAATCGATGGGTAACATCCCTTCTCCGGAGAAAAGGATGAAGTAAGTATATATGGTGGGTGGCAATGGACAAGCATACCGATTGCATTGCACAACTGAAAGCAGAGTGATCGGTGGCAGAAGAAAGCGCGTGACTGACCTGATCGATCTGGCGTCCTTGTTCGTATTATTTTTTTACTACTCCTTTACACTAAAACCACGTCCCTTATTTCGGGCTGGAGGATAAACTGGTGGCCCTCGTAAATGCACGCGCATCAATGTGATTTTTCCACAAAGGATGAATTTTGTTGACTCAAAATGAAGCATCAAATGGATACAAACACGATAAACACACACTCGGTCTTTGTATAGATAGGATACACAACATACATATCCAAGTACACACGCCAGGACCGAACTGCGTAGTCATCGCGAGTCCAGTCCAGCGTGCGGTCCACCGCGTCAGTGACGACGTTCACGTGAGGGAGCAGGTCGTACTTGCCGAGGAGGACGCGGACGAGCATCCGCCCATTGATGAAGTTCGAGGCATGGAGTTCGAGCGTTACGGGCACATGAGTGTGCATGCTGGCGACATGCATTGCCGGGGAGGCGGAGGCGGGCATAGCAGCGGTGACGATGGTGCCGGAGGTGGAGTTCATGGGTGCAAGCGGGGTGGAGGAGGTGAGGCTGGGGCTAGTAGCCGATGCGGTGCCTGAGGTGGTCAACATGGGATGGTTGCGAGATTGGATCGGATGTGTTGATTATATTGATTAGATTGGAAACATAGGATATAGTAGAAAATATCCTGGCTTGCCTTGTACGCTAAGATGACCATGTATTTCAATATATATGCCCATGAGGTTCAAGCAATACAACGAACTATTTCACCAATCCTCTCTCTCTTCTAACATGATATCAGCCTAACCGATCCAAAACCCTAGCCGTTGCCCGCCGCTTCCGCTACGTGCGACCCCCGGGTGGTCAGTCTCCATGACCGCCGCCAGGGGCCGCACTGCCCGTACATAGGGTTGGTCCACCGGTCTTGTTAACCAACTGCCCTGGAGACACTAGTAGAAAAGGGGCCAATGGTCCAGGCCGGTCCAGCCCATTAGTCCCGGTTCAATCCAGAACCGGGACCAATGGGGGCATTGGACCCGGTTCGTGAGCCCCAGGGGCCGGCCGGGCCACGTGGGCCATTGGTCCCGGTTCGTCTGGACCTATTGCTCCCGATTGGTGGGACGAACCGGGACCAATGTGCCTCGCTCCTGGCCCACCACCATTGGTCCCGGTTGGTGGCCTGAACCGGGACCAAAGGACGACCATTAGTCTCGGTCCATTCCACCAACCGGGACTAAAGGGTTGGTTCTCGTTGCGGCTAAAGTTTAGTCCCACCAATGCCCCCCTTTTAGTCCCGGTTCGTGCCACCAACCGGGACCTAAGGTCTTCGTTTCCCGCCCTTTGGGCTGCTGAAAAGAGGCCTTTGGTCCCGGTTGGTGGCACCAACCGGGACGAAAGGGGGCATTAGTACCGGTTGGAGCCACCAACCGGGACCGATGCTCTTGCTATATATACAGGACTTAGCAGTTTTCGATCTCTCCTGCTCCACTCCGGTCGCCGCGCGTCTCCCTGCCGCCACCTCGCCGTCGCCGCCCCGCCCCGCCACGCCGCCCCGCGCCGCCCCGCCCAGCCCGGCCCGCGCCGTCGCCGCCCGCGCGCTCCGCCCAGCCCCGCCCCGCGCCGTCGCCGCCCGCGCGCCCCGCCCAGCCCGCCCGCGCCGCGCCCCGATCGAGTTGCGCCGCCTCGACGCCGTCGCCGCCCCGCTCTGCACCTCGATGTCGCCTTCGCCGTCGCCATCGCCGCCCCGCTCCGCACCTCGCCGTCGCCGCCCTGCTCCACTCCTTGTTAGGTTAGATGTGTAGTAATCTAGATATATGTAGTTCATAGATTTTGTTGTTAGATTAGATTTTTTTTGGTTAGATTAGATGTGTAGTAATTAATTTGTTTATATTATGTTAGATTTTTTTGTTAGATTAATTAGATTTTTTTGTTAGATTAGATGTGTGTAGTAATTTAGATATGTAGTTCATAGTTTTTTTTTGTTAGATTAGATTTTTTTGTTAGATTAGATGTGTAGTAATTAGTTTCTTTATATTATGTTAGATTATTTTGTTAGATTAATTAGATTTTTTTGTTAGATTAGATGTGCAGTAATTTTGATATGTAGTTCATAGATTTTTTTTGTTAGATTATTTTTTTTTTGTTAGATTAGATGTGTAGTATTTAGAAAAAGGAAAAAAAATAAGAAGTAGTTTATATATAGTTGAACTAGCTAGTTGATTTAATAAACTAATTTATTTTACTATATATAGAAGTAGTTTGTTTTTAGTAAGTACTACTTATTTATTTATAGTGAGTGCTTAGTAGTTGAACTAGATAGTTGATTTAATTAATAAAACTACTTTTATTTAACTATATATATATATATATATAAGTAGTTGCCGCATCGACGTCGGCGATGCCGATCCCGCATCCTCGTCGTCGTCGACTCGGCGGTGGAGGCCTGCTTGATCAGGGCCATGTTCGGGACTGGGCTCCGCCGGGCTGGTATTGGGAGGTGCTACCTTCCGGGGGACGTAGTTTGGTGAGGAGGCAACCCGTTGTTGACCCGATCCTTGTTTGGTGGCGGTCGCGTGGGCCAGTGATGGTGGTGAGGCATCCGGACACCGCGGAGGTGGTACGTCACCGTGTCAGCGAGGAGGACGATCACGTCTGTTGCTACATGGTTGCATTGGAGGGCAGATTCGACAATACCTGGCAGGTTCTTCAGGGATCTCACTGGAGCTATGATCCTGTGATGGTTCCTTATCTTTGGGTGTCCACCGCCCGCGTCGATACCCGTCGGGCGCTACGGTTCTAGTTGTATTAGTGATAATATTCGACGATGTACGGACACCAAGAGATGATGTACTTTTGCTTATAATTATTGAATTCATGCTAATTTGAATACTATACTTTATTTTATGATTTGGTTTTGCTTATTTTATGATTTGGTTTTGCTTATTGAATGCTCATATTGGATAAGTTCTCCTTCATTCCCGTGTGCTAGACAATTTGATATAATAATGCATTCCGGAATGAACGGAGGAGCTACGTACATCGATCATCGATAGTCAACCCGTGATTAATAATAATGATCTAGTTTAATATTTGAATTATGAACGTAGGCCGGAAATGTCGTACTCATCGGATGAAAAAACCCGCCCGGGGGAGTGCGACTGGTGCCACGACGACCGAGGTATCTGCGACAGGTTCATTGTGCTGGACGAAGATCGTCGCTTCAGCATTAAGCTCGAGGAGACCTTCGATGTTCATACGGTACGCAACCGACGATAATAGTTTTTTTTTCGTAATTACTCATGACTTCAACTATTTTAATCATGACAATATTTTTCATCTTTTCCAATTCGACTAGCTTATCCCATGCTTTGCAAGACGCTATGTCTTGGAGAGGATGGGTTTTGAAGACCATGAAAGTTTCAAAACAAAAAAATTATCCTAAGTACCCATCATGGTGTGGATTTTCAAGTAAAGTTGTACAATGCTCAGAGTGTAACCCATTTTGGTTGCAAAAATTGGGAAGCACTTTGCAAGATGTATGGTTTTGATGAGGGTATGCTTGTTACCATGGATCTTGGTGATCCTACAATCGAGCAAGAGAGACCTACAATTTTCGTCCTTGTGGATACACCTCCAATTCTTCCCCCATGTAAGGAGTTTCTTGGAAGCAACATTCAGCGAAGGGCAAAAATTGGAGACAGGATGATCGCCATTCTTCATAATGGAGAGTCAGGGTCTATATTGTTTTATGCTATTTTACCTTAAGGGTGTTTAGGTCCTACCTGATACTGATGATCATGTGTTAAGAATAATTATGTAGGGTTGGGTTCGATGACTATGAGGATGATGATCGTATGACTTTTTATTAATAACGAGTAGAAGTTGTATGATGATGCATGATTAGTAGGATGAGTACTTGTTATTATATATGCTGATGTATGCGAGCATGCATAAGTTATTATATCAGCGGGTAAAATGAACATATATAGCAGCAGCGTTGGTAAACCAAGGACGAAGATATAAGAGAGGACACTTCTCTCTATTAGCTAGCTAATATAACAACCTAAAAATAACCCCCCAAACCCCTAAAGCAGCCAATTTCCAAAAAAAAATATGGACTTTGGGTCCCGGTTGGTGCCACCAACCGGGACCAAAGGCCCTCTGACTGGGCTCGGTACATAGAGCCACGTGGAGGCACATTATGTTGGGGAACGTAGCAGAAATTCAAAATTTTCCTACGTGTCACCAAGGTCCATCTATGGAGAAACCAGAAACGAGAGGAAGGAGAGTGCATCTACATACCCTTGTAGATCGCTAAGCGGAAGCGTTCAAGAGAACGGGGTTGAAGGAGTCGTACTCGTCGTGATCCAAATCACCGGAGATCCTAGTGCCGAACGGACGGCACCTCCGCATTCAACACACGTACAGCCCGGTGACGTCTCCCATGCCTTGATCCAGCAAGGAGAGAGGGAGAGGTTGAGGAAGACTCCATCCAGCAGCAGCACAACGGCGTGGTGGTGATGGAGGAGCGTGGTAGTCCAGCAGGGCTTCGCCAAGCACCGCGAGATATGAGGAGAAAGAGAGGTAGGGCTGCGCCAACAGGAGAAGAAACTCATGTGTTGGCAGCCCCAAAACCCTCAAGTATATATAGGGGAGAGGGAGGGGGGTGCGCCCCCTCTAGGGTTTCCACCTCAAGGGGTGCGGCAGCCCCAATCCCATCTAAGGGTGGCGGCCAAGGGGGGAGAGGGGGGAAACTTGCCCCCCAAGTTAGGTGGAAGCACCCCCTCCCCAAACCCTAGGCGCCTTGGGCCCTTGTGGGGGGGCGCACCAGCCCACCTGGGGCTGGTCCCCTCCCACACTTGGCCCATGCAGCCCTCCGGGGCTGGTGGCCCCACTTGGTGGACCCCCGGGACCCTCCCGGTGGTCCCGGTACGTTACCGATAAAACCCGAAACTTTTCCGGTGACCAAAACAGGACTTCCCATATATAAATCTTTACCTCCGGACCATTCCGGAACTTCTCGTGACGTCCGGGATCTCATCCAGGACTCCGAACAACATTCGGTAACCACATACAAACTTCCTTTATAACCCTAGCGTCATCGAACCTTAAGTGTGTAGACCCTACGAGTTCGGAAATCATGCAGACATGACCGAGACGTTCTCCGGTCAATAACCAACAGCGGGATCTGGATACCCATGTTGGCACCCACATGTTCCACGATGATCTCATCAGATGAACCACGATGTCAAGGACTCAATCGATCCCGTATACAATTCCCTTTGTCTAACGGTATTGTACTTGCCCGAGATTCGATCGTCGGTATACCGATACCTTGTTCAATCTCGTTACCGGCAAGTCTCTTTACTCGTTCCGTAACACATCATCCCGTGATCAACCCCTTGGTCACATTGTGCACATTATGATGATGTCCTACCGAGTGGGCCCAGAGATACCTCTCCGTTTACACGGAGTGACAAATCCCAGTCTCGATTCGTGCCAACCCAACAGACACTTTCGGAGATACCTGTAGTTCACCTTTATAGCCACCCAGTTACGTTGTGACGTTTGGTACACGCAAAGCATTCCTACGGTTTTCGGGAGTTGCACAATCTCATGGTCTAAGGAAAAGATACTTGACATTAGAAAAGCTTTAGCATACGAACTACGATCTTTGTGCTAGGCTTAGGATTGGGTCTTGTCCATCACATCATTCTCCTAATGATGTGATCCCGTTATCAACGACATCTAATGTCCATGGTTAGGAAACCGTAACCATCTGTTGATCAACGAGCTAGTCAACTAGAGGCTTACTAGGGACATGGTGCTGTCTATGTACCCACACATGTATCTGAGTTTCCTATCAATACAATTATAGTATGGGTAATAAACGATTATCATGAACATGGAAATATAATAATAATAACTAATTTATCATTGCCTCTAGGGCATATTTCCAACACATTAGTCCCGGTTCTAGTTTGAACCGGGACTAATGGGTGGAGGTATTAGTAACGGCCCATTAGTCCCGGTTCATGAACCGGGACTAAAGGCCCTCACGAAGCGGGACTATTAGGTGTTTTTCTATTAGTGAGAGTATTTTTTCCGAACCCTTGCAACGGATTTTCTATCTCTCGCCGGTCGCTTTGATTCCCATCTACTTTTCTGTTTACCGATCAAAGATCGGATTGCGTCGTCCATCGTCGTTCGTGGTCGTCTACAGCGCGCCTCTACTCCGACTTGATAGCGGCTACACCGGTCTGTTCTCCCCATGGCTTGTCGCAGCATGCGGCCTCCTACGACTGCATCACCACGACTGAAGCTTAGGAGCGGATCAGGTGCGGCCGTTGTTCGTATCATCCGCGGGCATGTCCATCTACACTGTGTGGCCACTATGCGTGGGTAGCTCGGGCGCCCGAGTTGACCCATCCGTCCACGTCACATCCAGGGCACTTAAGCATCACGTGCATGTCTTGATCGGACGTCAATGCATCCCGTGCAAGTTTATACTACTAGCACGCATGCATGATGTCCAGTTCAGTTCTCGTGCACAGCTCGTATCCCGCTCCTGCCACCACCGGTCCGCTCTTCTCGATCTCACCCGCCGCACCTTTGGTCTGATCAACCGTTCGCGTGGGCCTCGGCAGATCCTATGCAGATTGTTTCGAGTACAGTGCGCCCCTCCACTGATCAAGCATCAGGCCGCTACTGCATCGTCCTGTCGGGCCGCAGCACCGTCGCTCCGTGGTTCTTCTCCCGGCTGCATCAACTCGCACCACCGCTGCATCGCCTCTTTGCGGCGTAGTGCCACGGCCCGCGTCCATCGTCGCCCCGAGGCCGTCCACTCCAGGTCGTCTCTGTGCCTGCACCAACCCTCGCGCCGCCGCTGCATCGCCCCGTCGGGCCGTAGCGAGTGTGGCACGCGGTCCACGCCGCCGTCCTAAGACCGTTCTCGCGGTTGCGCCGACCTGGGTTCCGCCGTTGCACCACCTCTTCGAGCCGTAAGGCCGCGGCCCGCGGTCCCGTAGCCACCCAGAGTTCTTATCGCCATCGCCCCGACCTGCCCGCCGCCGCTGCGTCGCCACTTCGGGCCATAGCGCCGCGGCCCACGGTCCACTCCGCCGTCACCGCGCGTCGACCTCCCATGGTATGTGTCGCGTAGTCTTCCTTGGCGCTGGAATGCCGACGTCTGTGTTGGTCTTCGTCACGTGCCGGGTTCCTCGCCTACTTCGAGCATCGCCGCCGCACTCCTAACCTAGCCGTCGCCGTCACCGTCAGGCCGCCGCCGCAGCTCTTCTTTGGTCGCCGCCGCCGCTACCCTTCTAGCCGCCGCCGCCGCCTGTCCACCTCCTTCGTCTTCGTCCTGCACCAGCCCGTCGCCGACGTCGCCATCATCTACCCCGACCACTACATCTACACTGACAACCGTGGGCGACATCGGCCCCATGCCGATTGGCGCCGCAACAGTCGTCGAGTCCTTCTCTGCTGGCCTCTCCGACTTCTACGACATGTCGTACAGCTCGTGCAGGTCCCAGTCTACGCATGCCCAGTGCTGGCAATACCGATGCATGCCTTCATCCATGATGTGTCACCGGGCTTGGCAAGCCTGGTGCGGCGCTTCGTCAACTTCATTTTCGTCCTTCTATGCATGCCCGGTGCTGGCAACACCGATGCGTGCCTTCGTCCACGGTTTGTCCCCGGGCTTGGCAAACCCGGCGCGACGTGTCGTCAATAACGTCTTCTTCCCGGCGAACCACTACTTCGACACCACTGCGCCCATGACTAACTAGGCGCCTCCTTGCGCCCACGGCTCCACGGCGAATTTCTCGACACTGGCCACCCCGACTTGACATCGTCCACGGCATTTTTCGCATGGCTACCTTGACCACGACTTCACCACCTACGCTCTCGGCTACCTCGACAAACGGCACAAAGGGCTACCGTCTTGCTTGAGCAATCTCGTCGGTTTCCACTCCAGCCACGACTTCCGCGATGTGTCGACCGTTACGACTGTGGGGGTGTCCGTCGGATTACCTTCGGATTCTTCTCCAGTCTTACCGTCTGCGTCGTTACCGTTGTGACTGCGGGGGGATGTTGATTATATTGATTAGATTGGAAACATATGATAGACTAGGAAATATCCTGGTTTGCCTTGTACTCCAAAATGACCATGTACTCCTATATATATGCCCATGAGGTTGAAGCAATACAACGAGCTTTTTCACCAATCCTCTCTCTTCTTTCTAACAGGAAGTGGTGAGCATTGGGGTTGGAGGAGGCCGGATCAAGTTATTTGATACCAACAAAACAAGAATGATGTGTGTGTTGTACGCCACACATGGGGCTGCCTCGTATTCACAATATATAGGAGTACATGACTTGGTAACCAAGGTAAATCAAAGCTGTTAGAATAAATCCGAGGCATACCATTGATCATCCAGGACCAAGCAATCACACGAGGCACGACACCGTGATTTGTTAACGAGGTTCATCGATATGGCTACATCCCTGGGGCCTGTCTATGGGCGCTCCTCCCCATGACACCGCTACAATACCGCACACGGTCACCCTGGATGCCGTCACTTGCCGCCGGCTTCCCTTGCGTTCATGTGCTATTATGTTGGCATAGGTTACATCGTGTGTGTACCCTCGCTATATATGAGAGACCTAGGATACAACTGTCCTACTTGGACATGACTCCATATCCTATCTAAACACAATACAACTAGAAGTCCAACTATAACCTACCTTGTACACAATATTCGACACAACTCTAGCAAACTCCACCTGGGCGAATATTCTACACCACCTTGAATCCGTACATGTGTCAAACTTCCATGTACATTGGACTTGAGATTATCCATGAGTACGGCTGCTACTCCAAAGACTCCATGTGACTCCACCTGCAACTTGTAGTCCCTCCTTTTCTTGACTACAGTCAACACTCGAGCAAAATTAAGTTCGTCTTTACTCTACTCTGTGCTCCCAACTTTCAGAGTATCCGTCCAACACCATCACACACTGATCACTGACCTGCGTGAAAGTGAACAACTCACATATTGGGTGTCACACAGAAGAGTTACCTGAACTCAACATCACCGCTCCTTTCTTGACCATCTGCCTGAAACATGAAATAATTTCACCATTGTGTGTAGTTATCCCGAGTCAAATTCACAGTTGTCTCACCACATGTATGACCACCAGAGCCCTGGCCCGTCTCCATGTCCCGTGCTAACCACACGCCTCGCCGCTGTTGCTGCGTCAAGCCTCCGCCGTCCTGGTAGAGTCTCAAGGGTTGCGAACCCACACCACTCGACCCCACTACAGAGTACCACCGATCATCATCGACCGTTGATGAGTTTCACGCTTCCATCAGACCACTGGGCTCAAGTCCAAATTACGTGTCCCTCGTTTTTTCTGCAGCTGAAATAGGCTTCGATTCTCTGGATCCTTACACAGTAGCCCCTCAATCCAACTCCACTTTCGACATGACTCCATGGTAGATGATCATTCCACCCTCGCGCCCCGTAGATTTCAAGCTCCGTGTGTACGTCACCTTGAATCAACCCCGCACCATAGTCTTGTTAAAGCCACACAAGCCCTCGGGGGCTGCGCCACGTGCCTCCACGCCCCAAAGTCGGTCACCATCAGCATCACGCTCCTATGTCATCGTTGCCGATTCCACCACCGTCTTCTGTACCAATCGACTTGCGTCGATGCGTCAGACTGCCTAGTCCGACCAGCCGAACCCGTTCGACTGTATGACACGCTCGAGGCTCTCAAATCGTCTTCCGTGAATTTCCATCCATCGCATGATAATTCCATCTTAGCTGGCTTGACATCCTGCAACAACGCCTTCAAGCAGCTTTGTTGTGCCAACAAATTTTTCACCCTTGTCTGTCATAACCCAAGGTTTCTAGTCATGTTTAACTTCTCCACCTCAAACCTTGTACTTGTTGACGTAACGGTTGTTTGTATGACTAACCCGTGAAAAAATTATCCAAGCTTTCCACGCTATGCCCCAAGCACACGAATGGCCTCCGCGTACTAACAAAAATTCCAACCAAAAACCTTCTGGTCCTCACATGTAGTAGCTACTATGCTCAACTTTTTTTGAACACAGTACGGACGCAAGCGCTCACATACACGCGCATACACTCACACCTATGCACACACACACGCACACCCTACCCCTATGAGCACCTCCGAAAGACTGAGCTGGCAAATCATCTTGAAATTTACCAGGAATTGTTGGGGAACGTAGTAATTTCAAAAAAATTCCTACGCACACGCAATATCCTGGTGATGCATAGCAACGAGAGGGGAGAGTATGTCCACGTACCCTCGTAGACCGAAAGTGGAAGCGTTAGCACAACGCGGTTGACTAAAGGTGCTGGAGGGGCCCCAGTCTGACAACATCCTGCCACCACTCTCTTTAGTACCGGTTCGTAGCACGAACCGGTACTACTGAGAGCGGCCCGCCTAGCCGTTGGAACCGACACTAATGGTCACATTAGTGCCGGCTCAAATACAAACCGGGACTAATGAGCTGCACATTAGACCCTTTTTACTAGTGTTTGGATACTCAACTTAGTTAGACGTTAGAGTTAGTTTCTAGCTCATTACTAACCCAAAAGTAAGTCTATCCAAAGAGTTGTTTGGATGGCAGGGTTAGACTGACAATAAATGCACTAGGAGAACTAGCTCCAATTAGTGGATAATTTTTTTGGGTGGGTTATAGATGCAACTAGATCAAACTAGCCCTCATGTTTAGATATACTTTAGGGATATTTGAGGCCGAACTTGCTCAAACTATCTGTAACCCATGGATACAACAGCAGTTAATCAGCCGATAATTTGCAAGAATGCACTAAACCCTTCTGTATAATATAAGATGTTAATTCATCTAATATGTGAGTATATTGGATGTTATAAGATACTCCCTCTATTCCTAAATATGTGTCTTTTTAAAGATTTCAAATGGACTACCACATACGGATGTATATAGACATATTATAAAAGAGTGTTGTACTACATAATTGTGCAATTGCTGTTTAGCTTCTAATATTAAGTTGGTGCTTTTAGGTACATATGTCATTGGTAAAGATCTGCGCTTCGATCCTCTCTTCGTATGGGGCAATGAGATATCAATGAACCAGCATCAAGTGAGGAAGCTGATAAAGATTGTTAGTAAAATGGGTCCAAAGATGGCAATTAAACTATTTATTTACACTTTATCCAAGACAACAGCGAACTGCAGGATGGTAAGTAAGAACTCTGCAGCCGTCTTTTTATTGCCCATAATGAGTTGAGTTAGATGACAATGTCGGAATCTTTTTCCTTTGAAGTTTACTCAAGATTACCTCTCAAACTACATGATTGGTGGGCATGCAAAGGTTAAAGTGATTCTACCAGAACACGATGATTATCTAGATGTTTTCATGAAGACCGTGAAGGATGGGCGGTCGGCTATCACAAGGGGTTGGACTTGAGTCGTGCGTGCCTTCTGCATGGAGGAGGGCACAATACGGGCATTCCGCTTCACCTTGTTCAGCAACCAGAATATATTTCGCCTCTTTCTTTATCGTCTTTAATAGTACAAGTATACAATTGTGGTTCATCATTCTTTATTTGGTTCTTGTGTAAATCTTGAACATATGTACCTATGAATCGAATAATGCATTGGTTGTTTGAACCTGATGGGTATGAATAAAGTTGTAGCATACATTCAAATTCAAATTCAAATCCGATACAATTTGAAATAGCAGCAATTAAATTACGGTGAAATTACACAATCCAGGTTGTTACGGCACACATGGTTGGTAAAACACAAATGTTTGCGATATACACCATAGTCCGAGACGGTTCACAAGGAGGAAATGTGTGCAAGCATGCACACAGTTGCCGTTTGCAAAGCATGTGCGATGTCAGACAATATCACAAACGGTGCGGGCAAACTAAAAGTTTGTGTTAGTTGCCTTATCTTACATGATTCGCAACCATGAACTGTTTCTGATGAAGTATGCATCGTAAACATTGCACCACATAATAAGGTGTGTGATAGTTGTCATGTACGACGGTCCGACGTTTGGTAACACTAGTAGAAAAGGGGGCAAAGGTCCAGGCCGGGTCAGCCCATTAGTCCCGGTTCAATCCAGAACCGGGACCCATGGGGGCATTGGACCCGGTTCGTGAGCCCCGGGGGCCGGCCGGGCCACGTGGGCCATTGGTCCCCGTTCGTCTGGACTTTTTGGTCCCGGTTGGTGGGACGAACCGGGACCAATGGGCCTCGCTCCTGGCCCACCACCATTGGTCCCGGTTGGTGGCTTGGTTCATGCCACCAACCGGGACCAATGAGGTGCCTATAAATACCCCCTCGCGTAAGAGCAGAGCACACTACTCTGTTTTTTCTGGCCGCCGAGGGGGAGAGGGCTTGGTGGTGCTCTAGCTCACCTCCTATGCACACAAGGTGTTCAATGGAATGCCCGATCCACACTACTTAAGCTTTCTCCTCTCCAAGCTCGACCTCCAAGCTCCATTTTCCTCAATATTTGTCTAGGTTTAGCGGTCCGTCACGCCCTGTCCCTGTCTTCACCACCGTCGATCACCCGCGCCGATCTCATCGCCGACACCACCGTGGTGAGCCTCTTGTTCTTATCTTCTTTCTGAAAGGAAAAATATTCTTACTTGTATGTTTAGATAGATGCTTTTATTATTTTCTTACTTTTATTATTGCATCTTATATAGTGCGATGCTTTTGGTATCCGCCCCCGTCGTCCCTCGTCCTGTCTATGATTCGGATGTGGTATATATTATCTTTTCATAACTATTTGGTTCATTTATTGTTTATGACAATTATGCCGACCAATGTGACATAGATTTTATTTATCTAGGAGGTTGTTGAACCGGAAATTCCAACCGACCCTATTGTGGAGAGGTCAAATTTAGTTGAAGAAGAAAACAATATCTTGAAGGAAAAAATAAGAAAAATTGAGGAGGAGAAGATGATATTGGAGTTACATGTTGCGGATGTCGTCGATGATCACAAGATCAAGATGGATGCAATGCCCTTGAAGATTAGAAAGATTAGAAAATATGCCATTCATACCGAGGCTTGGTGTCATTATGCCGTTGGATCAGTTGTTACCTTGGTTGCGATTATGATCGTATTTGTTTTCGCATTGAAATGTTTTACATAGTTTCAATGGATGGTTTAATTAGATGCTATACAGAGCTTTATGTTGTTAGATGAGAACTATGTATGTACTTTGGTTTTAATGTGATGATAAACTTCTATTAATTTGGTCACTTAATTATCTATTCATGATGTTCTGTAATGATTTTTGACACACTTAATTGTATATAATGCATGCAGATGAACCGGCAATGGATGTACGGTGACAGACGCACCTCCGAGTACATTAAGGGCGTGCATGATTTTCTCGAAGTGGCTGAGGCAAACAAGCAGAATGGTTTTATGTGTTGTCCATGCCCTATATGTGGGAATACGAAGTCTTACTCTGACCGGAAAATCCTTCACACCCACCTGCTTTACAAGGGTTTCATGCCACACTATAATGTTTGGACGAGGCACGGAGAAATAGGGGTTATGATGGAAGACGGCGAAGAATAAGAGTACGATGACAACTATGTGCCCCTTGAATACGGTGATGCTACTGAAGATCAAGAGGAACCAGACGATGTGCACGATGATGCTGCAACGGGCAAAGCTGTTGAAGATCAAGAGGAACCAGACGATGTGCCCGATGATGATGATCTCGGCCGGGTCATTGTTGATGCAAGGACGCAATGCTAAAGTCAAACGGAGAAGCTGAAGTTCGATCGCATGTTAGAGGATCACAAAAAAGAGTTGTACCCCAATTGCGAAGATGGCAACACAAATCTCGTACCATACTGGAATTGCTGCAGTGGAAGGCAGAGAATGCTGTGCCTGACAAAGGATTTGAGAAGCTACTAAAAATATTGAAGAAGAAGTTTCCAAAGGATAACAAATTGCCCGACAGTACATACGCAGCAAAGAAGGTCATGTGCCCTCTAGGATTGGAGGTGCAGAAGATACATGCATGCTCTAATGACTGCATCCTCTACCGCAGTGCGTACAAGGATCTGAACGCATGCCCGGTATGCGGTGCATTACGGTATAAGATCAGACGAGATGACCCTGGTGATGTTGACGGTGAGCCCCCCTGGAAGAGGGTTCCTGCGAAGGTGATGTGGTATGCTCCTATAATACCACAGTTGAAACGTCTATTCAGAAACTGAGAGCATGCCCTGTTGATGCGATGGCACAGTGAGGACCGTAAGAAAGACGGGAAGTTGAGAGCACCCGCTGACGGGTCGCAGTGGAGAAAAATCGAGAGAAAGTACTGGGTTGAGTTTGCAAGTGACCCAAGGAACGTATGGTTTGCTTTAAGCGCGGATGGCATTAATCCTTTCGGGGAGCAGAGCAGCAATCACAGCACCTGGCCCGTGACTCTATGTATGTATAACCTTCCTCCTTGGATGTGCATGAAGCGGAAGTTCATTATGATGCCAGTTCTCATCCAAGGCCCTAAGCAACCCGGCAACGACATTGATGTGTACCTAAGGCCATTAGTTGAAGAACTTTTACAGCTGTGGAATAGAAACGGTATACGTACGTGGGATGAGCACAAATAGGAGGAATTTGACCTAAAGGCGTTGTTGTTCGTGACCATCAACGATTGGCCCGCTCTCAGTAACCTTTCAGGACAGACAAACAAGGGATAACACGCATGCACACACTGTTTACTTGACACCGATAGTATATACCTGGGAAGCTGCAGGAAGAATGTGTACCTGGGCCATCATCAATTTCTTCTGACCAACCATCAATGTCGAAAGAAAGGCAAGCATTTCAAACGCGAGGCAGATCACCAGAAGAAGCCCGCCATGCGTACCGGTGATTACCTACTTGCTATGGTCAATGATTTACACGTAACCTTTGGAAAGGGTCCCGGCGCACTAGCTGTTCCGAATGACGCTGAGGGACACGCACCCATGTGGAAGAAGAAATCTATATTTTGGGACCTACCCTACTGGAAAGACCTAGAGGTCCGCTCTTTAATCGACGTGATTCACGTGACGAAGAACCTTTGCGTGAACCTGCTAGGCTTCTTGGGCGTGTATGGAAAGACAAAAGATACACCTGAGGCACGGGAGGACCTGCAACGTTTGCACGAAAAAGATGGCGTGCCTCCGAAGCAGTATGAAGGTCCTGCCAGCTACGCTCTTACGAAAGAAGAGAAATAAATCTTCTTTGAATGCCTGCTCAGTATGAAGGTCCCGACGCTTCTCGTCGAATATAAAGGGAATAATAAATATGCCAGAGAAAAAGTTCCAGAACGTAAAGTCTCATGACTGCCACGTGATTATGACGCAACTGCTTCCGGTTGCATTGAGGGGGCTTCTACCGGAAAACGTTCGATTAGCCATTGTGAAGCTATGTGCATTCCTCAATGCAATCTCTCAGAAGGTGATCGATCCAGAAATCGTACCAGGGCTAAGGAGTGATGTGGCGCAATGTCTTGTCAGTTTCCAGCTGGTGTTCCCACCATCCTTCTTCAATATCATGGCGCACGTCCTAGTTCATCTAGTCGACGAGAATGTCATTCTGGGGCCCGTATTTCTACACAATATGTTCCCCTTTGAGAGGTCCATGGGAGTCCTAAAGAAATATGTCCGTAACCGCGCTAGGCCAGAAGGAAGCATCTCCATGGGACATCAAACAGAGGATGTCATCGGGTTTTGTGTTGACTTCATTCCTGACCTTAAGAAGATAGGTCTCCCTAAATCGCGATATGAGGGGAGACTGACTGGAAAAGGCACGCTTGGAAGGGACTGAATAATATGCAGGGACGGATATTCTTGGTCTCAAGCACACTACATAGTTCTACTGAACTCTACCTTGGTGACCCCGTATGTCGATGAACACAAGAACAGTCTGCGCTCCAAACACCCGGAGCAGTGCGACGACTAGATTACATGTGAACACATGAGGACTTCCAGCAGTTGGTTGGAAACACGTCTCAGAGGTGACAACATTGTTTGTGATGACCTGTACTTGTTCTCCAGGGGACCATCTTCGACTGTTACGATTTGGAAAGGATACGAGATAAATGAGAATACATTTTACACGATTGACCAATATCAAAAGAGCACCAACCAAAACAGCGGTGTCTGCTTTGATGCAACAACCGAGAGGGGAAAGGACACATATTATGGTTACATAGTGGACATATGGGAACTTGACTATGGACATGATTTTAAGGTCCCTTTGTTTAAGTGCAAATGGGTCAATCTGTCAGGAGGCGGGGTACAGGTAGACCCACAGTATGGAATGACAACAGTGGATCTGAAAAATCTTGGGTACCCTGACGAATCGTTCGTCCTAGCCGATGATGTGGCACAGGTTATCTATGTGAAGGACATGTCTACCAGACCGAGAAAAAGAAAAGATAAGGAAGCGAATACATCATACGATGAGCCAAAGCGCCACATAGTTTTTTCAGGAAAAGGGACATCGTGGGAGTGGAGGGCAAGACAGACATGTCTGAGGATTATGAAAAGTTTCATGAAATTCCTCCCTTCAAAGTAAAGGCTGACCCCAGCATCCTGATAAATGATGAAGATTATCCATGGTTACGACGCAATAAGCAAATGACACAAGCGAAGAAAAAGTGAAGACTTTCTCCCGCAACTATTATGAAGATACCATGCCAACTTTGTAACAGACGAGTATGATACTATTGTCCGTTTTGTACATGCACATGCTATGTGGGTGAAATTATGATGCCATGCCAACTAAGAGAGTTCCGGACTAGGGGGTGTTCGGATAGCCGAACTATCATCATCGGTCGGACTCCAAGACTATGAAGAGACAAGATTGAAGACTTCGTCCCGTGTCCGGATGGGACTTTCCTTGGCGTGGAAGGCAAGCTTGGCGATACGGATATGTAGATCTCCTACCATTGTAACCGACTCTGTGTAACCCTAGCCCTCTCCGGTGTCTATATAAACCGGATGGCCTTAGTCCATAGGACGAACAACAATCATACCATAGGCTAGCTTCTAGGGTTTAGCCTCCTTGATCTCGTGGTAGATCTACTCTTGTAACCCACATCATCAATATTAATCGAGCAAGACGTAGGGTTTTACCTCCATCAAGAGGGCCCGAACCTGGGTAAAAACATCGTGTCCCTCGTCTCCTGTTACCATCCGCCTAGACGCACAGTTCGGGACCCCCTACCCAAGATCCGCCGGTTTTGACACTGACATTGGTGCTTTCATTGAGAGTTCCTCTGTGTCGTCACCGATAGGCTCGATGGCTTCTTCGATCATCAACGACGATGCAGTCCAGGGTGAGACCTTCCTCCCCGGATAGATCTTCGTATTCGGCGGCTTCGCACTACGGGCCGATTTGCTTGGCCAGCTGGAGCAGATCGAAGGCTACGCCCCTGGCCGTCAGGTCAGATTTGGAAGTTTGAACTTCATGGCTAACATCTGCGGGGACTTGATCCTAGACGGATTCGAGCCACAGCCGAGCGTGCCGTACTGTCACGATGGGCATGATTTAGCTCTGCAGCCGGACAATACCCTGGAGGCCGCACTCGAACCCGCTCCGATCTTCGACTCGGAGCCGGCTGCGCAGACCAAGGATGGATGGCTAGACACCACCTTGGGGGCTGCAACCTCTATGGCGATAGAGCCGAACACCGATCTTGTCCCCCATGAAGCTCGTGACTCCGAGGTGCCGGACTCCTTGCCGGACTTCGGACCTCCCGCGCCCCCTCCAGTCGAATCCGATTGGGCGCCGATCATGGAGTTCACCGCGGCGGACATCTTTCAACACTCACCTTTTGGCGACATCTTGAGTTTGCTAAAGTACCTCTCGTTATCAGGAGAGGCCTGGCCGGACTGCGGCCAGGACGGTTGGGATGCGGACGACGAAGAAATTCAGAGCCCACCCACCACCCACTTGGTAGCCACTGTCGACGATCTAACCGACATGCTAGATTACGACTCTGAGGACGTCGACGGTATGGACGACGATGCCGGAGACGACCAAGAACCAGCGCCCACCGGGCACTGGAAAGACACCTCTTCATACAACATATACATGGTGGATATCCCAAAGGATGGGAACGGCGAAGGAATAGCGGAGGATGACCCCTCCAAGAAACAACCCAAGCGCCGGCGTCAGCGGCGCCGCTCTAAATCCCGCCATAGCAAGAATGAGGATTCCGGCACCGGATACAATAATACACCGGATAGCGCCGAAGACAACCCACTCCAGCAAGATCAAGCACAGGAGGAGGGGGACGCCAGCCCTCATGAGCGAGCGGCCGAAGAAGAGGTAGAGGACTATATGCCTCCCTCCGGAGACGAGGCAAGCCTCGACGACGACGAATTCGTCGTGCCTGAGGATCCCGTCAAACAGGAGCGTTTCAAACGCAGGCTTATGGCCACGGAAAACAGCCTCAAGAAAAAGCAGCAGCAGCCTAGAGCTGATCAAGATCTGCTAGCCGACAGATGGACCGAAGTCCTCGCGGCCGAAGAGCATGAACTCGAACGCCCCTCCAAAAGCTACCCCAAACGTAAGCTGCTCCCCCGATTAGAGGTGGAGGCATATGATCCCGCTTCACCAGGAGACAATACGGCTGATCGACCACCCCGTGGTCGCGACAGAGAGGCCTCAAGGCCCTTGACTAGACCCGTACCCCGGCATCGCTCGAAAAGCACAAGGCCACAGGGGAACACTCCGGACCTGCGCGACATATTGGAGGATAAGGCAAGACAATCAAGATCGATCTATGGATCACGTGGGCGCCCCACGATACGTGACGATCACCGTCACCCCGGACACAGTAAGTCCGACCGGGCCGAACACAACAGACAAAGCTCTTTTGAGCTCCGTCACGATATTGCCCAGTACAGAGGCGCCGCACACCCACTGTGCTTCACAGATGAGGTAATGGATCATCAAATCCCAGAAGGGTTTAAACCCGTCAATATTGAATCTTATGATGGCACAACAGACCCCGCGGTCTGGATCAAGGACTATCTCCTCCACATCCACATGGCCTGCGGAGACGATCTCCACGCCATCAAATATCTCCCACTCAAACTTAAAGGACCAGCCCGACACTGGCTTAACAGCTTGCCAGCAGAGTCAATCGGGAGTTGGGAGGACCTGGAAGCCGCATTCCTCGATAACTTCCAAGGCACCTACGTGCGACCACCAGATGCAGATGACCTAAGCCACATAATTCAGCAGCTAGACGAATCGTCCAGACAATTCTGGACACGGTTCTTAACCAAGAAAAACCAAATCATCGACTGTCCGGATGCCGAGGCCCTCGCAGCCTTCAAGCATAACATCCACGACGAGTGGCTTGCCCGGCACCTGGGACAGGAAAAGCCGAAATCCATGGCATCCCTTACATCACTCGTGACCCGCTTCTGTGCGGGTGAGCACAGCTGGCTAGCACGCAGCAACAACCTCAACAAAAATTCTGGCAGTCCGGATATCAAGGACCGTAGTGGCAGGTCGCGTCGCTACAAAAACAAACGCCGCATTAACGGCGATAACAGTGAGGATACGACAGTCAATGCCGGATTCAGAGGCTCTAAACCCGGTCAACGGAAAAAACCATTCAAAAGAACAACTCAGGGTCTGTCCAATTTGGACCGAATTCTCGACCGCTTGTGCCAGATACATGGCACCCCTAAAAAGCCGGCTAACCACACCAATAGGGACTATTGGGTGTTCAAGCAGGCAGGCAAGTTAATTGCCGAAAACAGCAACAAGGGGCTACATAGCGACGACGAGGAAGAGACCCGACCGCCGAACAATAGAGGACAGAAGGGTTTCCCCCCACAGGTGCGGACGGTGAACATGATATATGCCACGCACATACCCAAAAGGGACCACCCCACCAGTTCAGGGATGTATACGCGATGGAGCCAGTTGCCCCGAAGTTCAATCCATGGTCTTCTTGCCCGATCACCTTTGACCGAAGGGACCACCCCACCAGCACTCGCCATGGTGGGTTCGCCGCATTGGTTCTAGACCCAATCGTCGATGGATTTCATCTCACCAGAGTCCTGATGGACGGCGGCAGCAGCCTAAACCTGCTTTATCAGGACACAGTGCGCAAAATGGGCATAGACCCCTCAAGGATTAAACCTACCAAAACGACCTTTAAAGGCGTCATACCAAGTGTAGAAGCCAATTGTACAGGCTCAGTTACACTGGAAGTGGTCTTCGGATCCCCGGATAACTTCCGAAGCGAGGAGTTAATCTTCGACATAGCCCCGTTCCGCAGCGGCTATCATGCCTTGCTCGGACGTACCGCGTTTGCAAAGTTCAACGCGGTGCCGCACTACGCATACCTCAAGTTCAAGATGCCAAGCCCTAGAGGAGTCATCACGGTCAACGGAAACACTGAACGCTCCCTCCGAACGGAGGAACATACAGCGGCTCTCGCGGCAGAAGTACAAAGCAGCCTTTTAAGGCAATTCTTGAGTCTGGCTGCTAAGCGGCCGTACACAGCTAAGCGTGCCCGGAGTAACCTACAACACGACCACCTGGCACGTTTCGAGCACGCATAGCAGTGCTGCCCCAACCCCAACCCCTGTAAAACATTAAGACAGACCCTTCGCGTACTCCATTACGCTCTGAAGATACCATGGGCATGGGGCAAGGGGCTCGACCACGATAATCCCAGACTGCGGCTCAACCGCACCAGGGGCTCTTAAGTGTGTCGTTTCTTTTTTTTCCTTTTATTTTTTACCCACAGGACCCCGTTCATCAGAGGCCCTGTCCGGCAGCAGACATGCCGAACCCACGATATAACAGCCAGGGAAGGAGAAAGGCTACAACGAAAATGCAGGTGGTCTCCATTATGAGCATTAAATCTGTTTTATACATTATTCCGTAGCCTACCCCTGGAGGGGGACATGTTAAACAGTCCCATCCCTTGCTTACCGCACCACTTGTATCGTCCTGCACTTATAGCAGTTTTTATTGAATAAAGCAATGCAGCACATTTTTGCTTCTAATTGCATTTCTTTCTTACACATATGTTCATCTATGACATGTTGCATCCGTACGTTTTGGTACGGCTAAATACACCAGGGGCTTATGTTTCCCGCGTTATGGTGTGATAAGTCCGAACACTTTCACAAGTGCGGCACCCCGAACTTATAGCATTATATGCATCGGCTTCGAATCATGTTCTTGGGTCAATAGTTGGGTTTGCCCGGCTCCCATGTTTTGGTACCTTATGTTCCGTTTTATCGGCTAAGGTAGCACTGGGAGAACCACTGCGATTGTGCCCCAGTTGAGCTAGGTTAACGCCTCAGTGGAGAAAGCTAAAACTGACCATCATGATGAGGAGAGAGCTGGTCGCTGTTCGAGAGGTTCTTTGCGAGTCGCTAAAGACTTATGCCGCTTCGAGCGAGGAGCCGGATTCTGTCCGGCCAACGCGTGGATAGCGCCCCAAATTCGGCCTTCCGAAAACTAGGGGCTTCGCCGAAATTTAAAATTATAGAATTCTATGGCTAAGTGAGAGTGTTCAAGCATTATAAGTCCGGTGGCCTTGTTCGTTGCATTGAGCGCCTCCCTAGATGGACCCAAAAATGGGAACAAGAGCGCTCGAGTTTATCCCGAACACCCCAGCACTCGTGGCATGGGGGCTGAAGCCGACGACTTGCCATCTCTCAGATTTGATAAACAGCCGCACAGAAGGTAATATTTTAAATTAACAAGCGTTGCTTAGCGCATAGGATAACAAAATGCGAGTCTACTCAAATATTACATCTTTGGAGCACTCACCCGCAATAGTGCGGGCGCCCTTCAGCACACTCCTATAATACATCTCGGGCGTGCGATCCTCCTTGCCCTCTAGTGGGGGGTCCGTCACAAGCTTCTGGGCATCCATCTTGCCCCAATGCACCTTTGCGCGGGCAAGGGCCCGACGCGCACTCTCGATACAGGCGGAGTGCTTGATAACTTCAACCCACGGGCACGCGTCCACCAGCCGCCGCACCAGGCCGAAGTAGCTCCCAGGCATAGCCTCCTTAGGCCACAACCGAACTATGAGGCCCTTCATGGCCTGTTCGGCCGCCTTGTGGAGCTCGACCAGCTGATTCAGCTGGTCGCTTAGGGGCACCGGATGTCCGGCCTCAGCATACTGAGACCAGAAGACCTTCTCCGTTGAGCTCCCCGCCTCGACCCGGTAGAATGCGGCAGCATCGGACACGCTGCGGGGAAGATCTGCGAATGCTCCTGGAGAGCTCCGAATTCGGGTAAGCAACAGGTAATTAACACTCACATGCTTACTTTGCATGAAAATTGCCTTACCGGCTGCTATTTTCTTCACCGCCTCTATCTCCTGGAGGGCCTTGTAGGCTTCGGCCTTAGCGGCTTTGGCACTCTCAAGAGCCGTTGCAAGCTCAGACTCTCGAGTCTTCGAGTCATGCTCCAGGCTCTCGTGTTTCTTCACGAGATCCTAGAGCTCTTGCTGTACCTCCGCCACCCGCGCCTCCTGTTTCTCTCGCTCGGTGCGCTCCGCAGCCGCATTGCATTCGGCCGCGGCCACCGCCTCCTTCAGGGTCGCCACCTCGTTAGTGGCCCCTGCAATACCCCAGTTATCCTTGTCATTTTTCTTGCAACCAAATCCTTTTCTGTAAGGTACAATTTTCATAAGGTATTACTCACCTTCTTTTTCCTCGAGCTGCTTCTTGGCATGGCCGAGCTCGTTCTCGGACCGCCCGAGGTTTTCCTTCAAAGTTTTGACCTCCGCAGTCTGTGCGGCAGAGGTCAGCAGCACAGCCTGCAATCCCATATTGACATATTTTCATGACTCTTGCGTTTATCTTTCTAAAGATCCTCAGTCCGGCTTTTCTTTCCGAACACTGAACCGAGCATCAGGGGCTACTGTCTATGCGGTACCATTTTACATATATTGAAATTCTTACCTCAAAGCCTGTTAGAAGGCTGCTGCAGGCTTCGGTCAGCCCGCTCTTGGTGAGCTGAACCTTCTGAATCACCGCACTCATAACAGTGCGGTGTTCCTCTTCGATGGAGGCGCCGTTGAGCGCCTCCAGCAAATTATCCGGCACCTCCGGTTGGACGGAGGCAGCCAGCATCGCGGTCTTACCCTTCTTCCGAAGGGGTCGCCCGCCGGACTCCGGAGCCACTATGGGTTCCGGGGCTGAGTCCGGTGCAAAGTCCGGGAGGTTGTCCTGTGACACCTCCGGGGCCCTCTCCTCCTGGTGGGTCCTTTCCTGGGATCCCACCTCGGCATCTTCCGCATCACGGGGGGTGGAGGAAGTCGGAAGAGAATCCATATCCGACGCCCCTAAGGACCCGCTCGACGAAGTGGGGAGATCATCCTTAGGCGGACTACAGGGTTGTATGCGGCATTAGAAAGACTTAATGTGGCGGAAAACGAAAACCTTGAAGTTATTCGGGAGTCCGTATACTTACGATCTCGCCAGAGGCTTGGCCCTTGGAGGCCAGTCCTCGTCGTCATCACTGACGTTGGCGGAACAGTCCGGGGGAAGAGTTTTTCCCCTCTTGGACCCTTCGGCCTCCCTTGTTGGGGAGGCCTTCCTTTTCTTCCCTCCCCCCGCTGGGGGAGAGGCTTTCTTCTTCTCCTCCTTGCCTTGGTGGGAGGAGTCGGCCTCGGATTCATCATCCGATAGCACCTGAAAATAGGAACTCTTCCGAGTCCCCGTGGCCTTCTTCTTGGCCTTCTTCTCCGGCACCACGTGGGGTGCCAGAGACAGCAGCTCCGTTAGGCGGGCGTCAGCTGGGTCCTCTGGCAATGGGGCCAGACAGATAGCCTGTGCGGCCTTCTTCAGCCAGTCCTGTCAAAGGAAAGGGAGTTTAGATCCCGCATAGAGTCAAACTATGAATAACAAGCGTCCCATAAAGGACAATATCACTTACCTCGTCAGCCGGATGCTGCGAGCTGAATCCGCGATCTTCGGTAGCGGATGCGGGAGCTTCGGCGCCCTTGAACAACACCTTCCAGACCTCTTCGTACGTAGTGTCGAAGAGCCCGTTCAAAGTCTGGTGCTGCGCCGGATCGAACTCCCACATATTGAAGCCCCGTCGTTGGCACGGGAGAATCTGGCGGATGAGCATGACCTGGACTATGTTGACAAGATTGAGCTTCTTGTCCACCAACTTTTGGACGCAGGCTTGGAGTCCGGTCAGCTCCTCCGGGTCGCCCCAAATACGGCCGCTCTCTTTCCAGGAGGTGAGCCATGTGGGGATGCCGGATCTGAATTCGGGGGCCGCTGCCCATTCGGGATCACGCGGCTCGGTGATGTAGAACCACCCCGATTGCCACCCCTTGATGGTTTCCACAAAGGTGCCCTCCAGCCACGTAACGTGGGACATCCTTCCCACCATGGTGCCTCCGCACTCCGCTTGGCTGCCCTTCAAAACCTTCGGCTTGACACTGAAGGTCTTGAGCCACAAGCCGAAGTGGGGCTGGATGCAGAGGAAGGCCTCACACACGACGATAAACGCTGAGATGTTGAGAATAAAATTCGGGGCCGGATCATGGAAATCTAGGCCGTAGTAGAACATGTTCCCCCGGACAAAGGGATGAAGTGGGAAGCCTAGTCCGTGGAGGAAATGGGGAAGGAATACTACCCTCTCATGGGGCCAAGGGGTGGGTATGAGCTCTCCCTCTTCGGGGAGCCGATGCGTGATGTCGCTGGACAAGTATCCGGCGCTGCGCAGCTTCTGGATATGCCCCTCCGTGACGGAGGAGGCCATCCACTTGCCTCCTGCTCCGGACATATTTGGTGAAGGTTGAGGTGAGATGTGCGAGCTTGGGCGCTAGAACTCGAGTTCGCAGAGATGGATAAGCCAAGGAGGAAGAAGGCGCAGGTAAAAAGGTTGGATCTTTATCCCCTTATATGGGCGGACAGAAACACACGTCCCCACCGGCCTGGTAAAACTCGCTTATCCCCCAAGCGTCGCGATTGATGGCGCGGTTGGGTTACCCACGTCCGTATTGATGGGAATCCCGGAATAAGGGGAACACAATCTCTGCTTCGACAAGACGTGCCAAGGAAACCGCCTCGCTAAACGCGCTGAGATGGAACAATAAAAACAATTTGAAGGCTTGGTAGTGGTGTGATGTTACGCCACAAAATACGTCAGCAGATTGAACTTGTGTAATATTATTCTCTCTACGGTTGTATGTGGAATTTATTTTGCAGAGCCGTACACTATCCTGGTGTTCACAATCTTCTATGAATTATTCGGAGGAGGAACCCGCCTTGCAATGCCGAAGACAATATGCATGCCAGACACGTCGTCATTAAAGCCTGGTTCAGGGGCTACTGAGGGAGTTCCGGACTAGGGGGTGTCCGGATAGCCAAACTATCATCATCGGCCGGACTCCAAGACTATGAAGATACAAGATTGAAGACTTCGTCCCGTGTCCGGGTGGGACTTTCCTTGGCGTGGAAGGCAAGCTTGGCGATATGGATATGTAGATCTCCTACCATTGTAACCGACTCTATGTAACCCTAGCCCTCTCCGGTGTCTATATAAACCGGATGGCCTTAGTTCATAGGACGAACAACAATCATACCATAGGCTAGCTTCTAGGGTTTAGCCTCCTTGATCTCGTGGTAGATCTACTCTTGTAACCCACATCATCAATATTAATCGAGCAGGACATAGGGTTTTACCTCCATCAAGAGGGCCCGAACCTGGGTAAAAACATCGTGTCCCTCGTCTCATGTTACCATCCGCCTAGACGCACAGTTCGGGACCCCCTACCCGAGATCCGCCGGTTTTGACACCGACACCAACTTTCAACTTTTTCAGAGTTCATTTGAAATGCTTTAATATCTTATGGTTCGGCCCTGGTAATACCATTAATCCCGGTTCGCTCCTTGTCAACTATGTTCTCACCAAGAACACTCTCAAGAGGGCAGCCACGTGGGCCATTGGTCCCGGTTCGTCTGGACCTTTTGGTCCCGGTTCCACGCACGAAGCGGGACCAATGCACCTCGCCCCTGGCCCATGACCATGAGTCCCGGTTTGTGCCACAAACTGGGACTAAATGGTTGGTCCTCGTAGAGCTCAGAGTTTAGTCCCACCTGGCCAACCGAAGGGTGCTCACACCGGTTTATAAGCCCGTCCCTCTCTGCCTTGTTGAGCTCCTCTCAAAGTGAAAATAGATGCCCCTATACAGGGAATTTGACCTAAATTCATATTGAATTTCTCTGAAGTTCGTAGAAATTTATTATGAATTTAGGTTGAATTTTCTCTATAGGCGCATCTATGTTCATTTTTTTAGTACAGTTAATCACAAACTTGTCATTCACACAAATTTCAAAGAATTCAAATTTTAACTATTCAAATTTGAAAACTAATGGCACTAACAGAAAGTTTATAATTTTGCTAACCTAAAAGCAAAAATAAGTAAAAATAAAGCAAAAAACAAAAGAAAATAAATAATGCAGAAAACAAAACAAAAAAACTGGAAACAAAATAAAAATAGCAACAATAAGTATTTTGTTGTAAGTAGAAACAAAATAAAATAAATAAAGAAACAAAGAAAACAAAAAAACCAAAAAAAATGTTTTCAAATTTGATAACTAATGGCACTAACAGAAAGTTTATAATTTTTCTACAACTAAAAGAAAAAAAGAATCAAAAAATAAAGCAAAAAACAAAAGAAAATAAATAATGCAGAAAACAAAACAAAAAAACTGGAAAAGAATTAAAAATAGAAACAATAAGTATTTTGTTGTAAGTAGAAACAAAATAAAATAAATAAAGCAAGAAAGAAAACAAAAAACAAAAAAAGTGTTTTCAAATTTGAAAACTAATGGCACTAACAAAAAGTTTATAATTTTCCTAAAATTAAAAGCAAAAAGAATTAAAAAATAAAGCAAAAAACAAAAGAAAATAAATAATGCAGAAAACAAAACAAAAAAACTGGAAAAAAATAAAAATAGCAACAATAAGTAAAGAAAACAAAAAAAATGCCTCCTACTGGGGGCCTACGGCCTGAATACGACTAGAAACCCTACCATGGGCAAGGATTCAGGCCCGCAGAAGGCCCAGCAGGCCCACAGGCAAAGCAGTGTCAGATTAGGCCCGTAGGCCTGCAGTTCAGAGGAGTTCAAGTGGGAAGAGGCAGCGGAGCTTATAAACAGGTGCGGGACGCTCTCAACTAGCGAGGTGGGACTAAACTCCCACCACCACGCTGCTGTGCAAGGCCATTGATCCCGGTTGGTGCCACGAACCGGGACCAATGCCACCCTTTGGTCCCGGTTCGTGGCACCAACCCGGACCAATGCCCCCCCTTTAGTCCCGGTTCGTGCCACCAACCGGGACCAAAGGTCGCTGCTTCCCGCCCTTTGGGCTGCTGAAAAGAGGCATTTGGTCCCGGTTGGTGGCACCAACAGGGACTAAAGGGTGTATTAGTCCCGGTTGGTGCCATGAACCGGGACTAAAGGCTTTGCTATATAAGTTCAGACATGGGAAATTTTCACTCTCATCTCGCAGTTGCCGCTTCGACGCCGCCGAAGCCGCCAGGCTGCCCCGCCGCCGCCCGCCGCCCCCACCGTCGCCGTCGTCGTTGCCCGTGACCGTCGTCGCTGTCGCCCGCGCCCTCACCGTCGCCCGCACCCTTGCCCCGACGCGCGTCGCCCGGCCCGCCCTCGTCGTCGCCGTTGCCCGCGCCCCTGCCCCAACGCGCGCCGCCCCGGCCCGCCCACGTCGTCGCCGTCGCCCACGCCCCTGCCCCGACGCAAGCCGCCCTGGCCCGCCCCCGTCGCCGTCGCCCGCGCCCCTGCCCCGGTGCATGCCGCCCCGGCCCGCCATCACTGTCGCTCGCGCCCCTGCCCCGACGCGCGCCGCCCCGGCCCGCCCCCGTACATCGTCGCAGTCGCCCTGCCTCGCCCTTCGTCGACGTCGCCCCCTACCCCGAGTGCGCGCCCACTGCCCCGTCGCCATCCTCGCCGCCGACCCCGCGGTCCTCCTCACCTTGGTCCGGTCGGCGCCCTACCTAGCATTTTTTCATATATATGCTTGTTTTTTTCATATATATGCTTGTGTTTTTACATATATGCTTGTTATCATAATTGTTTTTGTTCATATATATATGTGATGATTTTTTATAGAATATGATGTTTTTTTCATAGATGATCACATATATGATGTATGCACGGATGTGGATGAAATATGATGTTTTTTTGCTCATAGAACATGATGTTTTTTTATTCATAGATATTTTTTTGCTTATGAGAGAGGCGTGGACGTCGAGGGTTCATAGATGTATTTTTTCAGAATTTTCTATCGTGCATAGACGGAGTTTAGACCAAGGGAGCACCCCCTCCCTATCGTTGCAAAAGTTGCTAAGTGATATTAAAAAGGACGTGGGGGGTCGATATACCCCCTCCCCGATAATATTATTTTCATGTACGTATGTCGTGTCGATATAAACTCCCGATAACTTCAACACGTGGGGGGGGGGTCGATATACCCCCTCCCGATAACTTCAACACGAGGGGGGGTCGATATACCCCTCCCGATAACTTCAACACGTGGGGGGGGGTCGATATACCCCCTCCCGATAACTTCAACACGAGGGGGCCGGGGTCGATATACCCCCTCCCGATAACTTCGACACGTGGGGGGGGGGGGTTGATATACCCCCTCCCCGATAATATTCATATGAACAATGAATTAGGCAAAACCTTTACTTTTTTTCTAAAATTTCTATTTGAACATTATTTAAAAAAAACAAGTAATACTACTTCATGTATTTTTAAGAAGGAAGAAGAAGAAAAAGAATGAGAGGAAAAAGGAAATAAGAAGAGGAAGAAGAGGAGAAATAAATAAGAAGAAGAAAAAAGAAGAAAAGGAAGAGGAGAAGAAGAAAGGAATAGAGGAGAAGAAGAAAAAATAGTTAGTTTTCTATTTTTTCTTCTTCTCCTCTATTCCTTTCTTCTTCTCCTCTTTTTTTTCTTTTTTTTTCTTCGATCTTCTCCTCTATTCCTTTCTTCTTCTCCTCTTTTTATTTCTTCTTCATTTTCTTATGTTTTATCGAGTCTGTCATCGTCCATATACCCCTCCCGATAACTTCAACACGAGGGGGGGGGGGTCGATATACCCCCTCCCCGATAATATTATTTTCCCATGTATATGTATGTCGCGTCATTGTCGATATAACCCCTCCCGAATAACTTCGACATGAGGGGCGGTCGATATATATACCCCCTCTCGACTGTGATAACTTATACCACGACAGCACCCCCCTCGGCCCTCTTGCTCGACCAAAACTCTCGGGACACCCAAACCCTAGAGAAAAAACGATATTGGTCTCCTACCCCCTCCACCGCGCCCCTACCCGACAAACTCTCTCGAGGCCACCCAAATTTACCAAGTTAATAGAGCGTTGTCGTCGAGGCCACCCCAAACCCTTGAAGCGTTGTGTTGAGGCCACCCCAAACCCTTGAAGCGTTGTCTAGGCCACCCCAAACCCTAGAGAAGCAGCGTCGAGGCCACTAACATGATTCCTTATTGTGATTAGCTAGCTAGTTCTACGTTTGCCACTAATATATATCCATATGTACCATGTTTGAATAATAATTGACATGTTGTAAATATTTGCGGAAACTATGGAGCACTCCCGAGACGAAGCAACAGAAGTGATGTTGGGGGAGATAATCACACAAGGAACTGATGTCGTTGCGTCATTTCTCAACAACACCGATGGTCAGGAAGGACTGGGTGAAGAAGAGGGCTATGTTCATGATGGCTCCGGCCCATTAATGCCGGTACAAGAAGAGGGTTATGTTCATGATGGCTCCGGTGACCCAATGGAGGTACAAGAAGGAGACCGTGCTGACTGCTCCGGTGACCGAACCGAGTCCGACCAGTTATATATATTAGTTAAGCCCGTGCTGACTAGTTAATGGATGCATTCATTGTTTTGGTATATGTACACATATTAATTAACTCTCGTCTTTCTTCTTTTTTCTGTCCCTCCAGATCGAGCACAACTTCGGTAAAGAGACGAGGCGAGAAGAAAAAGTTGAGCTCGGATGAAAGGTTTGAGATCACAGCAATCGCACGTGACGGCAAACTGATTGAACCCATCCGGACAAAGAACGCATTTGCTGCTCAGTGCGGGGTTCTTGTTAGGGACAAGATCCCGATCAGCATGTACCAATGGTATAATCCTAAGGAGGAAGACCCTGAGGTGTCTTATGTCAATGATATCCAGAAAGATGATCTTTGGAATGAGCTGAAGGAAAATTTCACCCTACCGCCAGAGGAGGATCCGGAGAAGGCAGTTAAAGAGAAATTAATCAAGTCATGTGCTCTTAAGAAGATGGCAGGTCTATTCAGGAGGTGGAGGAAAGAGCTAAACAAGTTTGTTGACAAAGAAGAGACACCAGAATTCATCGGCAAATATGAGAAGATCAGAGATCGCTGGCCCGCATTTGTGGACCATAAGACATCGGAAAAGAGTAAGAAGATGTCGGTGACAAAAATGCAAAATGCTGCGAAAAAGAAGTTTCACCATCGCACGGAGTCAGGTGGCTACCTCAAAGCCCGGCCTAAGTGGTCCAAGGCTGATAATGATTTGCTTGATAAAGGGATTGAACCAGAGACAATGAACTGGCCAGACCGTTGCCGGACTTGGTTCATCGGGGCTGGCGGAACCTTGGACCCTGTATCAGGGAAGTGCCGTAGGACGGACGAGCAACTGAAAATACCAGTCAACAGGATTCGGCACTATATCGATGCATCGCAGCAAGGGACGTTCGTGCCAGACAGGGAGAAGGACGAGCTCACAATGGCCCTCGGTAATCCTGAGCACCCTGGACGGACATGAGGCACGCCAGGCTCCATTCCGTGGAAGGTTGGTTTTCCGGACGCATGGGGTTGCAAAACCTAGGAGAGGAGGAAGAAACTGGAGTAGAGCCAACTGCAAGCGCTGCATGAAAGGGTACAAGGGCTAGAGGAACGATAAGCAGATCGCAGCAAATGACCTGTCGAAGCTTCCCCCGAAGCTACCCCGCCATCTCAGCGGAGAAGCAGCATGGCTTCCACCGAGCTGCTTCAGCCGGAGCATGTCTTGACGGCTCTTGCTAGCTATCCACGACCCCGTGGATTTTATCACGGAGTCTCAAAATTTCCACCTTATGACGCAATGGCAGAACTTCAAAGTCAAGGTGGCTGTCGGCCAAGTTCGACCTTCTGAACCCGGCGCAACTTTTCACTGTCGTCCGATTCCAGAAGGATATGCTAGGGTGACGGTGGATGAAATAACGGAGGGATTTGAGGACCTCCAGCTTGACCACCCTACCGGTGAAGGGGAGACTCGGCTGGGTTCTGCTCTGAAGACTTCATGCCTATGGCGGAAGGAGTTCATCAAGCTTCCGGACTGGACGCCTCCTCCTCCTCCTCCTCCGGCGAGTCAGCGCACTCCACCTCCTCCACCACCTCCTCCTCCGGCGAGTGATGATCAGGGCACTCAGCCTCCTTCTCCGGCGCGTGGCGGCACTCCGCCTCCTTCTCCGCCTGCGCCGACGCGCCCGAGCAGCCAGCAGCCTCCTCCTTCTCCGCCTTGCCAGCAAGGGCGGAAGAGACCCACCGTCGCCCCTGCTGCTCTGGCGCATTGTAGTCCTTCTCCTCCGCCTCGTAAGCCAGCACAAAAGAAGACAGACGCCGCAGCCGCTCCGTCTGCTCCGACGTCTAGCAGTACAGCCAGCAGAGGCGGGAGGCAATACAGATACGGTCCTTCTCTCAAGCCTCTAGAGAATCTACCGTACGAGAGGACCAAGGAGGAAAACGCGAAGATCGTGCAGGCCGAAGTGGACGACTTCTTTGAAGGGTTGAAAGCAAAGAGACATCCACCTCCGGAGGAGAAGTTAGATCTGGTGAAAGCAAAGCACACTATCGATGCCCTGAGGAAACCACCAAAGTCTCCGCCGAGAACCAACTATGAGCGCATTACTGAAGAGACATATCTTGGAGCGAAGAGGTCGGGAAGTACTGTCAGACATCAAAGGTCAAAAGAACGAGCAGCTGCGAAAAAAATTGCCCAGCTCGGCGAACAAGCAAATCAATCGTGCCCCCCGCTCAATGTGTCTAGCAGCGACATCGTCGCTAATGCTCCGAGGACGGTGGCCGGTTATGGCAATCTTGCAGATTACCTTCCTGACGATCAACTTCCTGATTTCATGGAGGTGGACAAACACAAATACGAGTACGGGTAGCCTCTCGTCAAAGATAAAAAATCTCTAACAACGATGATGCGAAGATTCTATAATTGGTACATGAAAACCTGCAGAGAGTCTCGGGGGACGAATACTTTGTATCTGAACATTAAAGAGGAGCACGACCTCGTTGGAACTGATCTGTTGCATGCTCCATTTGAGGAGTTCTTCGGGTTCTTCAATCAAAAGGCCCTCAATAAATTAACAGTCTTTTGCTACTGTCTGTAAGTACTATTGTTGTCATTAAGTCTCTACATATAGCTCAACTCTTTCATGGCATGTATTTATAATTAATTATCCTCACTATATTATGCATATTGAAGATCGTCGAGTGCAGAAAACAAGAAATATATGATATTGGGTTCATTAACACAAATATCATAGATGAAATTCAGGTGAAAAAACACGCTGAAGAGGCCGAGGTTATAGTATCAAAACAAAGATACCATACTCTTTCCTTACAACTTCGAGTGAGTGTTACTGTCGTGTGCATATTTGGTTTCCCTTATTACTCGAGCGAGGTTATAGTAATATAATTGATGAGTTATGCATGCATGCGCAGCTTCCACTATGTTCTTTTGGAGATTAAGCTTGAGCAGGGACTAGTAACCGTCTTAGACTCGAGACGAAAAGATCTCGAAACCTATGCGGACATGACTAAATTGCTCAACAAGTAAGTTCAATTGATCATTATCGCACCATATCGGCAACTTTTTGTTCATTTCCTGATATCTCAAGTAATAATTATAATTTTTTGTCTTGCAGGGTTTGGAAACAGTTCACCGCAGAAGCTCCGGGACTGCTGAAGGAGCTGCAATATACATACCCGAAAGTAAGTACTACTAGCTAGCTAGCTAGTTGCGCGCATCTCCCGTTTATTCTATAGCTATACATTCATCAATGCCATTTATAATGCTTCATTATCAGTTTGATTGACCTCTATTTCTCGTAAAGTGCTTGTGGCAGGAACAAGGGAATGATTTCTGTGGATACTACGTGTGCGAGTTCATCTACAACGCGACTTTGAAAAATAAGCGGGGCTACTCGAAAAGACAATATGAAGTGCGTAAGCAATAATATTCACAATTTCATTTTATTACACCATCATTTCTGTTGAGTTTCATTCATATGTATGTATTATTTAACCCCCTTCTTCAAATTAGACGTGGCAGATGCGGAATGAACTCCTAGAACAAGATCGCATGAAAGCAATTCAAGAGGAATTGGCGGGATTCTTTCTTGATCACGTCATCAATAAAGCCGGAGAACACCATGTGAAAGTTGATTTCAATTGCTAGGGGATTGTAAGAGTTCTTACATATTGTATATGTATGTAGCCAGTAGCGTGGGATAGATAATACGAAAACTTGTTGTTTGACCAATCTCTCGGAGAAGGAGAGGTCGATCGATCACTTCTCTCGGTATGCATGACGAACTTCTGTACTTAATGGTTCCCTTTGTTTTCTTACTAGCTAGCGTGTCGAGGGCCTCTCTATGTACAGTACGTAGCGTCGACCAAGCACGGACATAAGAGAGGACACTTCTCTCTATTAATTAGATAGCTAACACAATATATGAAACACCTAAATTAACCCCCGAAAACCCCCAACCCCCCCCCCTTTAAAAAAACCCCAGCCACTGAAATGCTGATGCGTGGATGCCTTTTGGTCCCGATTGGTGCCACCAACCGGGACCAAAGGCCCTCCTGCCTGGGCTCGACGCACCGGCCACGTAGAGGCCCATCTGTCCCGGTTCGTGTTAGAACTGGGATTAAAGGTCTAGGGCATTAGTAACGACCCTTTAGTCCCAGTTCAAGAACCGGGACAAAAGGCCCACACTAACCGGGACTGATAGGTGTTTTTCTACTAGTGTAATCATGTCCGACACTAGTACGAGATTAGCTAATCTTCTTAACAGTGAACCATTTGTGATGGACCGTTCATCATACTCGTTTTATAATAGTGAACCGTTTGTGATGGACTGCGCATCATAAACGTAGCACCACAGAATACCGACTGTGATGGCAATGTGAGCAGAAACGAGTAGGAGTATTGTAAGGGTCCTATCCCCGACAGTTTCTGGGTCATGTGGGAAGGACCCCCCTATCGCCCAAACTCACTTGGCCACGGTTCCAAATGCCGTCGCGGAAAGGGGTTAAAACCGTTTGTTTAGGAACGAGGCGACCAGTGGAGGGAGGCAGTGGTGGCGGGGGAGGCAGGGGCGTCTCCGGTGACGGCGAGGGAGGCAGTTGTGGCGAGGGAGGTAGGGGCATCGAGGGTGGCTCCGGTGGCATTGATGATGTTGTGGGGCTTCGGCGTCGACGGCGCGCAGCTCCAGTGGCGTCGACGACGCGCGGCTCTGGTGGCTCCGGGGGTGTCGACGTTGGTAGGAGATGGCGGCTAAGTGGGACGACAACTAACTGGGTAGACGGTGGCAAAGTGGGGCGATGGATTTGGGGGAGAAGTGGTGCGGGGGGGGGGGGGGAGGATCGCGTGGGGGTTAAGTCAAACATAGCGGTACCGCTAGAAGTAAAAACGCGCCATAGCTAACTTAGCTATAGCGCTTTTTACAAAACGCGCTACTGCTATAGCTATTTATTTTCCTTTTCTTTTCTTATTTCCTTTCCCCTTTCTCTATCGGGGGTCTAAAAAACGCGTTGCTGTTAAATTATCTATAGCGACTGTCATGAACATACGCTACTACTATGCCTTTCTCCTTTATTTTTATTTTTCTTTACATTTTTTTTTTCCTTTCTCCTTTTTCTATTTCTTTTATTTTCATTTACTTTTCTATTTGTTATTCATTTTATTTTATTTTCATAGCAGTAGTGCTTTTCACGGTAAACAAACAGCTACAATAATCTTAGCAGTAGCGTGGTTTTTCTAAGATCCTTACAACTATTTGTAGCCTATCGGCTTAGTAGTGGGAATTTTAGTAGTAACCTTTTTCCCTCAAGAAGCGCTACTGCTACATCCATATCTATAGCGCAATTCACGTGCACGCGCTACATCTATGTAGCACTAGCACCCTTTTTTAACCAGTGCTACTGCTAAAGTTCTGTGTATAAGGTTTTTCCTAGTAGTGATAAGTGGGTTGCTCAAGTAAGAACAACACACTACCACCAGTCTACCCATATAATAACTTATCAAAGCAGTGAACGCGAGTCTGAATCTTGATGAAGTTGACTAGACAACATTCACATGTGTCGTCTAGAACGCTTTGCTCACTATAAGAAACAATTCCGGCTTGTCCTTCGCTATAGAAAGTATTATGCCACCTTGTTGCACCGTGTTACTATCGTTACTTATTAGCTGCTATAAATTATCTTGCTATCAAATTATCTGTCAACACTATTTACATCACTTGCAAAGAATACCTTGCTGAAAACCACTTATTGATTCATTTTGCTCGTTGTTGAGTTCGACACTCTTACTTATCGAAAGGACTATGATTGATCCCCTATACTTGTGGGTCTTCAACAGCCCATGCTACTGACCTATGCTGGGGGCACGGTGGGGAGCACTTAGTAGTAGCGCTGTTTCTCTGTGCCCGCGCTGCTACTATTCTCTACCGATAGCGCGCTGTTTTTATCCGCGCGACTACTAAGTAGCAGTAGCGCTGCATCACTATTAAGTGGTTGCCTATAGGGGTTTTCCTAGCAGTGCTACCTCCGCCACTGCCTCCTACATGCCACAACGCAAAGGAGCTGTGGATATCGCACAGGCTTCCTTAGGTTCAGGCGATATTCAAGTCGCTTCCTCCCAACGAGATGCTATAGGAGCTGAGCCAGGTGTTTACTGACATTGAGACCCACAGGACAAAGCGAGCATCAGCCACATGGCACATGACTTCTATTACTGGCATCTACTGTCCATGGCGCAATACTTATAATTTGTTAGTTAGTGGCGTTGCATGCCAAACGCCACAGATGAGAGATATGCAGGTGGCGTTGGGTGTGGATGTTAGTACTACCAGCGGCAACGGCATCTACTGCCACTAAATACATTTTTTGAACGCCGCTAGTAGGCATTTATGCACTCGTATCTTACTAGTTTGCCTCGCATGCTACTAAGTTGTATAGTTTCTTGTTGAGTTATTCTTCCATTCGCCAATATCCTTTTGATTTTAACAATCTATTTCTCTGGTCTTCTATCTGTTTTGTAGAAATTGCTAAAATTATTCAATTCACATTCACCCCCTCTGGTCAATATCTTTTTTCAGGACATTGCTCTGGTCGATATCTGATCGTACAAGTTTCTACCACTAAACATACTCACCGACTAGAGAAATATATACTACTTCCTTGTGTTCTGGGCCCATCAGAAACGGGACTGCCGGTATAGTTAGGTCGATTCATTCATGTTGTATAATGTTGTTTTTTTTAACTTATAAATCACGAGGCCATGCAAACCTAAAATTACCAGATCAATATCGCACATGACAAAATCGAATAGAACACCTAAATTTGGCAATCATTATGTATTCTTAGATGCATGTCACAGGAAGATTTTATTATTGGATCACATCATTTGTCCTTTTTTCGACATGATTGTTCAGTGCATCTCTACCAACAGACAGATACGGCACCTACAATGCCAAGAGTATGGGACGGGGTTGATACACCATGAGGCTGTGAGTTCCGCTCGAAACAAAACTTTGCAGGTCTCCTGGCATTTTAACAGATTGCACTCACGGCCGATAGAAGCAGTTAGATCCTTGCATGTTGTTCTTTGCGGGTGAACTAGATCCTTGCATTTATCTGTAAAGAAAAATCCACACCATAAAAAGAAGTCCAAGTTGGGAAAAATATGAAAATATTCATGATGTTTAAGTGACAATATTATCCTACTTTGGTTGATAGGATTACAGAAACATATATAGGGACCAATATGAATGGAATTTCCTAGGTGCACAAGCACCATAAGGCAAAGAAGAATAGCTTTCCCTTCCATAAGAGAAGACACAAACTTCTTACTCCTGACTCGGTTTGGGCGTCTAGAATCATTGTATCTTTATTTATAGACTAATGGCTAGAGAATATTTACTCCCATCTCGCTCAAAATGAGATCACAAAGATTTGGCCGTCTCACTATACTTAATTTGTAAAATATGGTTCTATCTATAAGAAGGTATCCATTTCATGGATGTTATCTTTCCATCTATGCAAATATAAATTTAGAAGATATTCTTAAGTGTGTGCCATTAAATGCGATATCATCTCAAATCTAGTATTAAATACCATATCACTTGAGTACTAGCACATTGGACATGGTATAGAGTACAGCTAACCATCACCTGCCAGTTCTACACAGAAAAACAACTAGCTGTGTACACAAATGATGTCACGGAAAACCTGTAGGTATTAGTGTAGCATGTTTACACTGGGAAATCATGAACTGAAGGAACGGATAGTTATAGGTGAAAGGAATATTTCAACCCAGTTTTTGGGTTGTAGTTTTGTAGACTTGCAGTCATGCAGTTAACATTGCAATTATGCACCGAAAAAAAAAATCAAAGACCCTCTAGACGAATCGGTCCAACTCAAGCGGTAGTCTATCTGAATTCTTCAAGGATGGTTGGATATTCTGCCGAAATATGGCAAAAGTAATATAGAACGAAATTGACGCATGGTAGGCAGATCATTCATTGATCCATCTATTGTCGTTGATTCCCACCCCTTGTGTCTAGTAGACTATGATCAGCCACCGACACCGAGGTTGTTTGGATGTCTTACGATTGTGCAGTTTCAGTTTATTCTTTTTTTTTGAGAGAGAGAAAGTTTTAGTTTAGCCATCTTCATCGGTAGAACAGAGCAGAGCTCTTGGGCATGGTTGGATGTGGCACTCTTGGGCTTGGGCACGGTTTCATTGTCCCATCCGATGAGCTCAATGGTGCCCTCCCGGGAGCAGGAATAACGGCCTTGGTCACGAAAGGCGATCCTGTAGAGGATGCCTTTGTCTGCAGGATGCTGTCAGCAACAACCGGTGGGAGCGCCACGTCAAAGCCAACCCATGATCCCATCCCCAGGTGATATGCGAAATCCATTTTTTTGCTTGCATCTGTACTGTGTTTAAAAAAAATTCCAGAACGGGCCGGGTGCCTAACTCTATCAGGTCAGGTGGAAAATGGACGGTAAATAGGGTGTGCATAGTACTACACTGTAGGTTCTTTCTACCGGATTCAGTTCAGGGCGTATTAAGAAGATGAGGAAACAATCCATGAATGCAGAAATGTTGAGCGTGCCAACCAGAAAGCAGAGTGGACAGACAGACACATGGTCATCTCTAATGTATAATACCTAAATAGTACATCTTCACTATGTTATTTCTCTTGACATGCAGTCTATCCACCTCAGCAGCCCTGCCACATTATTGTTCAGTTATCGGGTTACTGGAGAGCCCGACCACAAGTTGCCACATCAACCCTACTAGAGAAAAAATTCTTTAAAGGCCCGGTTCCCGCGTACATCCTCAGTTCGCTTCCCCTTCTGCCATCAGTAACGGACAAGTCACCCTAATCAAAATAGAAAACCCACCAGCAGCATGTATCCATTAGCCCGACCCTCCTCGATCAAGAGTGATCCGGCGAGCGCAGCAACGCTGCCATGCTAGATTGGTCAACTACCCCTGCCGAGTGATGCACCGACATCATCGACGGTACCCTGTGTCGCATTCGGTTCTACCACAGGGAATCGACCAACAATCTCGGTAATGCCGCCCTGACCCCATCGATAGTACCACGTGTCCCCATTGATTCCGCCACATGTGACCTTGGCGAGCCACTCCGCCGCCCACTGCATGAGATGACCTCAGGCGACCCCTAGTGCTAATTGTGCATTCGCTCTTCCGCCGACTAGTGTAGCCTTTCAGCTAAAGGACTCTCCGCGGGCTTTCTGGCGATTGGTAGAGGTCTCTGTAGACCAGATCTGCTAACAAACCAATGTGTGGAAAAGAGTATATTCTGTTTTCAATCCTGTCTATCCAACCCTTGTGGAGGAGTACCTGGGAAAGGAGGTGGAATGGAGGTTTTGAGGCTATCCATATAGACGAGCTCGCGCTCTCGCGACTCTCCCTCCCCATGAAACCCTTGCCGTCGCCACCTCCCTAGCCTGTCTCCGGCTAGATCCGGCGGCCCTCGCTGGCTTGCGGATCGGATCCGGCCCCCCTTCCCCCGCCCTTCCTTCCCCATCCCTCTTTTTGTCCTCGCGCTGCCTCTCGGACAGGCCGCTGGGGTAGCTCCCTTGCCTCCGCCCTCGGCCTCTCTTCCCTCCTCCTCTTCCTTACTATCGCAGGCGGCAAGATCTCCTCTTCCCGCGCACGTCCTCCCACCCCGGGGCAGGGGGCAGCGGACGCGTCGCTCGGCAAGGCAGCGGTCTGGTGACCCAGCGGGGTGGCCGATGGCGTACGTGGTGGCGGTGCTACTCCTTGGTGGCAGAGTGGCGTGGTGGCGCGGGGTGGCCGGTGGTGCGTCACAAGCTTAGTCTGGGCCCTGCGGGCCCCATATGGGTCTTAGCAGGTCGGTCCCCAGCGTAGCTTCGTTGTCTTCTGCGTGGTGAGGAAGAGGAGCAGCTCGGACTGGGGGTGGCGACGCCGACGGCGTGCCTTCTACAGCGCAAAAGTGGAAGCTTTATATGCCTAAAAGGGCCCGGTCAGGCCTGTGGGCCCATGATGTCTACTGCGCAACATTATTCTTGTAGACTCGTGTTGGGCCTCCAACGTAGAGTTTGGTAGGACAGTCGAATTTTTCCGTTAAGTAGATGACCTAGGGTTTATCAATCTGTGGGAGGTGTAGGATGAAGAAAGTCTCTCTCAAGCAACCCTGCAACCAAATAAGAAAAAGTCTCTTGTGTCCCCAACACACCAAATATAATGGTAAATTGTATAGGTGCATTAGTTCGGCAAACAGATGGTAATAAAAGTGTAGTAATGATAGTAGATATTGGTTTTTGTAACAGGAACAATAAAAAACAACAAGGTAGCAAGTAACAAAAGTGTGCAAAAACGGTATTACAATACTTAAAAACGAGGCATCAGGTCCGTACTTTCGCTAGTGCAATGCTAATATAATTGGATCACATAACCATCCCTCAACGTGCAACGAAGAATCACTCCAAAGTTCCTATCTAGCGGAGAACATAAGAAGAAATTGTTTGTAGGGTACGAAACAACCTCAAAGCTATTCTTTCCGATCAATCTATCTTAGAGTTCGTACTAAAATAACAGCAAGCTATTCTTCCTGATCGATCTAATCAAGAGTTCATACTAAAATAACACCATATGACACACATCACCCAACTCTAATGTCACCTAGATACTCCAATGTTACCACGAGTATCCATGAGTTAATTATACGATATGCATTAAACAATTTTAGATTCATAATACTCAATCCAACACAAAGAACTTCAAAGAGTGCCCAAAGATTCTACCGGAGAAACAAAGACAAGAACGTGCATCAACCCCTATGCATAGATTACCCAATGTCACCTCGGGAATAAGCGAGTGAGTGCCAAAACATATATCAAGTGAATCAATACGATACCCCATTGTCACCACGAGTATTCATATGCAAGACGTACATCAAGTGTTCTCAAATCCATAAAAGTATTCAATCCGATAAAACGAAATCTCAAAGGAAAACTCAATTCATCACAACAACATAGAGGGGGGAAACACATATGATCCCACTATAGTAACAAAGCCCGCAATACATCAAGATTTTGCATCTCAAGAATACGAGAGAGATAGATTAAACACATAGATACTAGTAGAAAACTAGAAATCCTCATCCCCGATGGTGGACTACTCCCTCCTCATCGTGGTGGCTGCCGGGATGATGAAGATGGCCACCGGTGATGATTCCCCCTCCGGCAGGGTGCCGGAACGGGTTCTAGATTGGTTTTCGGTGGCTACAGAGCCTTCCGGTGGCAGAACTTCTAATCTAGGTTAACTGTAACGCCCCGGATTCGATGCGCAAGGTGTCTGCTAGTTAAATGCCGTAGTTGCCATGTCATTTTCTTGCGTGTTGCATTATATCATGTCATCATGTGTTTTGCATTTCATACGTGTTCGTCTCATGCACCCGAGCATTTTCCCCGTTGTCCGTTTTGCAATCCGGCACTCCTATGTCCTCTGGCGTCCCCCTTTTTGTCTCTCGTTGGGAGCGGGTGTTAAACTTTCTCGGAATGGCCCGATGTTTGCCAAGTGGCCTTGGTATAGCACAGGAAGACCGCCTGTCAAGTTTCGTGCCATTTGGAGGTCGTTTCATACTCCAACGGTTAACCGGGGAACCGTAAAGCCCTCTTTGTGTTGCATCCCAACACCCCTCCAAAGTGGCCCAAAACCCATCCTAACCCCCTCCATGCTCTCCACCGTTTGATCACGATCGTGTGGCCGAAAACCGCTCCTCATTTGGACTCTCCTAGCTCCCAGAATCTATAAATAGTCCCTCCTCCGAAATTTCGGGTCCAAACCCTAGCCCCGCTCCTCCCCGCGCCGCCGGACACGTCCGTGACGGCCGGACATGTCCGCCCGTCCCCGCGCCGCCGCTCCCAGCCTCTCCCGAGCCGCCACATGGGCGCCGCCGCCTCCCGCGCCGCCGGCCCGTCAGGCCCGCGCGGGCCCTCCCGGCCCGTGTGCCTCGCCACCGTCCGCCTCCCGTCTCATGCTGGCGCCGCCCAGCTCCTCCCTCCGGCGCGCCTCCGCCGCCCCGGCGCCACCGCGCCTCGCCGCCGCCGCGGACCTCCCCGCGACTCGCCTCCCGCGCCCGCCGGCCGTCCTCTCCGCCCCGGTGGCCGCGCAGCCCGGCCGCGCCCCGTGCGCCACCGCAGCTTCTCCGGCGCCGGCCTCCTCCCGCAGCCTCGCTGGGCTCCGGCGCCGCCCTCGGCCTCCTCCGCCCCTCTCCAACCCCTCCGGCCACCGTCCTCTCCCACTTCGGCTAGCTCGCGCCACCGCCTCGGTTCCCACACCCCGGATCTGGATTTGAGGTAACCGAAGGTAGACCCCGATTTCCCTAAGTCCGAAAATAATTGCATATTTTTGGCCCCTGTTCATCACATTATAACTCTGCATCTGTAGCTCCGTTTTGTGCGTGTGATATATCAAATCGTTCGCTGTGAGATGCTCTACATTTTGTTCCATTGTGTCATGTTTGTTTGAGTCCATCTTGATGCCTGAATCATCGTTTCAAGAGTGCTATATGATGTTAACTGTTGTCTATTAACAGAACTTGTTGATTTGTCATTTTTGTTGCATTTGATGTGTGCACCCTATGAGCTTGATGTCTACATGTGTTTTGAACTACATCACGCCATCTTCACAGTGGTGCCATCCATGTATTTTTGTAATTCTTGTACTGAGTGCATTGAGCTCATGAAGTAGGGTACTTGTTGTTACTGTTTTGCTAGGCTGAATCTGTTATTTCGTGCTGCTATGTAAACCTGCTACTACAGGTCATTCTATGCATAATTTGGAGATGTTCACTAAGGATGATTTGTTATACATGTCATGATCCATTCATCCATGCCCCTGGTTGCATTTATAGACTGCTGTAGCTTGTTGTTATCATGCTCCAAAGTTGCTTAATAATGTTGTTGTCAGCCTGTTAACTCTAAGATCAATGTTGCCATTATTGTTGTTAGTGATCCATGCACCCTATGAACTTGCTCTTGCCATGCTTAGATTCACAAACATGTATTCTTACTGTTATTCACCTTGCCATGCCATGCGTTGCTCTGTGGTGAGTGGTACAATCTCACCAACATGCCTACTTATTGTTGTTCCTGCCATGCATGAATTTGTCATATCATTTGCCATGTTTACATGGGTGCCATCATATTTTCTGTGCCATTTTGGTTCATGGTCAGTAAGGGACTTTTGTTCTATGCATTTATTACTATCATGCCATGCCTTTGTTTGCCACGATAAGTTCCTGTAGCATGTTGTTTGATAGATCTAAACATTGCAACCTGATGTTATTTCTGCAAAGCCTGAAACTGTTATTATTTGCAATCTTGCCATGTCCTTTTGAGCATGTTCTAGTGATTTCTGGAGATAGCTCAGTGTTCACGTTTTATCATGCTTTACCTGTACTTCATGCCCATGCCTTTTGTTATTACGTTGAGATGCTGTAGCTTGTTGTTTTGGTGCTTGCAATATGCCTAGTTGCTGTTTTGGACAGACTGTTGTTATATCTTGTTTAGTGTGTGTGTGTTGAACCGTTGCTCCGTTTTGAGTGTGCTCTATATGAAACTTGCTTGATTTTGCATGTAGTTTCATATTATCATGTTGCATCCTTGTTTTGAGGTGTTTGGTTGATGTTTGTATGCATTTTGCATCAATGCCATGCTTGACTTGTTTTGCTCATATCTTCAAGGTCGTAGCTCCGAATTAAATGAACTTTATATGTAACTTGACTAGAATTTCGTGTAGATCCTCTTGGTGATATTTAACTTGCTGTTTAACAACTTCAACTTAATGTTTGTTCAGATCTGGACCAATTTTGAAATTTGCATATAAGGACTTACCGGAATTGTTATATGTTGTTCCCGGCCTCATTTAAACTTGCTTTGATGTGTTGCTCTTGTATGCATCATCTCTTGCCATGAGTAGCTTCATGTAGCCATGTCATGCATCATGCTTGTTGTGCATCATGTCTTGTCTATGTGTGGTGTGTTTACTATGTTGTGTGCTTCTTCTCGATAGTTTCTGTTTCGTTACGATCACGAGGATTCGTTCGTCTATGATTGGTTCGTCTTCGTGGCTTCATCTTCTTCATGGACTCGTTCTTCTTCCTAGCGGGATTCCAGGCAAGATGACCGTCACCCTGGATCTCATTACTATCATTGCTTTGCTAGTTGCTTCGTTCTATCGCTATGCTGCGCTACCTATCTTTTGCTCTTCAAGCCTCCTAAATTGACATGTCAGCCTCTAAACTTTTTCACCCTTCCTAGCAAACTATTGCTTGGCTATGTTACCGCTTTGCTCAGCCCCTCTTATAGCGTTGTTAGTTGCAGGTGAAGTTGAAGATTGCTCCATGGTGGACAGGATTATGTTGGGATATCACAATATCTCTTATATTAATTAATGCATCTATATACTTGGTAAAGGGTGGAAGACTCGGCCTTATGCCTGGTGTTTTGTTCCAGTCTTGCCGCCCTAGTTTCGGTCATACCGGTGTTATGTTCCCGGACTTTGCATTCCTTACGCGGTTGGGTGATTTATGGGACCCCCTTGATAGTTCGCTTTGAATAAAACTCCTCCAGCAAGGCCCAACATTGGTTTTACCATTTGCCTCACCTAGCCCTTTTTCCCTTGGGTTTTCGGAGCCCGAGGGTCATCTTTATTTAACCCCCCCGGGCCAGTGCTCCTTTGAGTGTTGGTCCAAACTAGAGCCACTTGCAGCGCCACCTCGGGGAAACTTGAGGTCTGGTTTTAGTTGTACGTAATGTTCATCCGGTGTTGCCCTGAGAACGAGATATGTGCAGCTCCTATCAGGATTGTCGGCGCATCGGGCGGTCTTGCTGGTCTTGTTTTACCATTGTCGAAATGTCTTGTAAACCGGGATTCCGAGTCTGATCGGGTCTTCCTGGGAGAAGGTATATCCTTCGTTGATCGCGAGAGCTTATCATGGGCTAAGTTGGGACACCCCTGCAGGGTATAAACTTTCGAAAGCCGTGCCCGTGGTTATGTGGCAGATGGGAATTTGTTAATGTCCGGTTGTAGATAACCTTGACACCTGATTCGAATTAAAATGCATCAACCGCGTGTGTAGCCGTGATGGTCTCTTTTCGGTGGAGTCCGGGAAGTGAACACGGTTTTGGGTTATGTTTGACGTAAGTAGGAGTTCAGGATCACTTCTTGATCATTGCTAGCTTCACGACCGTTCCGCTTGCTCTCTTCTCGCTCTTATTTGCGTATGTTAGCCACCATATATGCTTAGTCGCTGCTGCAACCTCACCACTTTACCCCTTCCTTTCCCATTAAGCTTTGCTAGTATTGATACCCATGGTAATGGGATTGCTGAGTCCTCGTGGCTCACAAACTACTACAACAACAGTTGCAGGTACAGGTTATGCGATGATCATGACGCGAGAGCGATATTTGCTTGTTTTGGAGTTCTTCTTCTGCGTCTTCTTGGATCAGGGGATAGGTTCCAGGTCGGCAGCCTGGGATAGCAGGGTGGATGTCGTTTGAGCTTCTGTTTGTGTTTCATCCGTAGTCGGATGTTGATCTTATGGATGATGTATTGTTGTATTCGTGTGGCATTGCATGCCTCTTGTATGTATCCCCATCTATTTATGTAATGTTGATGTAATGATATCCACCTTGCAAGAGCGTTTCAATATGCGGTTCTATCCTTGGTGGGACCTTCGAGTTTCTTTAGGATAATATCGCATATTGGACGTGACAAGTTGGTATCAGAGCCTCGACCGACCCTAGGAGCCCCCTTGATTGATCGTGTGGTTTGGCCGATGTCGAGTCTAGAAGAAAACTTTTTCGGAGTCTAGTTATATCGGAGAGTAGGAATTCTTTTTACTCCTCATCCCCTTTGTCGCTCTGGTAAGGAATCTTGATGTAGGTGTTCTGAATTACTCCTCTTCCCCTTCAATTTTTCTTTAGGATCACGCAGTTGGTTTTCCGATCGTTGGCTCTCAGCTCTTTTCATTCGGTGCATTTCTCGTCAAGTTGATTCGAGCCTCTTCATCTTTGCCAAGTTCAATCCTCAGTTGTTTTCTTTTCCCACCCGCCCGCCCTTTTTTCATCTCGGAGCCGGAGTCCGTAATTGAGTATCCATCCTACTCGTGCGAAGCCTTTGCTTTCTTTCACCGGTGTTTCCTCTTGAAGTTATTCATCGGTTTTCCCCCTTCCAAGGTGCTTTTGTTTTTCCCGCCCTCCCACCCTCTTCTTCCCGGAGCTTGAATCTCTTTCGAGCATCAATTTCATTCGTACAGAGCCTCTTCAGCCTTCCCTCAATCACTTCAACCGGTGAATTCTCTTTTATTCGACATTCTTCCTCCCTTTATTTTTCCGGTGCACTCAATTCAAGTTTTTTTGTTGATAATATTCTTTTCCTTGGTTAAAGTTTTCTCCTTGCTCATTGTCCTCTCGCCATTCAATCATTCCGGAGTTTGGAAGACATCTCAGAGATTCATCTGTGTGTCAATTAATTCGTGGTTGTCACCTCATTAAAATATTTCAATTGTTCCGGTGCTTCATCTATCTGTTCAACATCCCTTTCCAACGGTGTTCTATTTTAGTGGGCCCATAACCCACAGGTCCTTTCCCAGGATCTTACCTGACTCTTCTAATTCCCCCGGGGTTATTCTCAATTCTTTTCAAAGTGTGACGTAAGAATGGATTTCATCAGTCACATGCCTTCTCCAAGATCGTTTTCAAATTCACATGCCTTGGTTCAACCCTTCTTCTCGTTCATTCTTCCAGAGTATGTTAGAAGTTGTTTTTCCCGTTTCTTTTCTCCGGAGGCCATCGTTCCCGAAGAATTCTTTGTCCTCACATTCTAGTTATCGTTCTCTATTTATCCCGACGCTTCGTTCAAGTGCTCTTTAATCAGTTCGAGTTATTTCCATTCTTTTGCATCTAAATCCCCTTAAGCATATTTGTTCTTCTAATTCTTCCCGGTGATTCTTTCTCATTCATCAGTCATTTGCGAATTCTTACGGTGGTTCGTTCAAGATTCTTTTTCCTTGATTATCAATTTTATTAATTCATTCTTTCCAATCCTACCGGTGGTTCATGAAGACCTTCCCAAATTTCACGCTATTTTCCCCTTTAATCTTTTTCAACAAGAATAAGTAGCATGCAAAATCCATTGCTTGTCATCAATTTAATTTGATGAAGGATAAGCATACAATAAATCTTATTCTTATTTCATCCAAGTGAGTAATCCCTTCCTTCAGAGTTTGGTCTTGTTGAATAAATTCTAGTCCCAAGTGTTTTCTTTTCCCGAGTACAAATTTCCTCGGCCATTTCGCTGGAACCTCCATTTAAATCATCACAAGCTTTAATCTCATCATCTTTTGTCACCGGAGTTCTTCATGGTGGTTCTTCATGATTTAATTCATTCTTCAAGAGTTCATCAAGATTTTTGTTGGAGAAGTTCAAGTATCTTTTCTTCTCGCATCCCGAAGTGCAGTTAAATCTCTGTATTCTTTTGAAGTTGAGTTTAGCATTTCTTCATTCTTCTCAGCTATTCAAACTTTTCCATTTGTGGCCAGTTACCACCTCATAATTTCTGAGAGGTTATCCATAAGTCCACTACAAGCTTATTCTTTCGTTGTTGATTTTCTCAACAACTCCGTTCAATCCTTCCTTCTAAGTTCTTTTCATTCAACTATTTCAATTCTTTCTGGAGGTTTTGTGTCATGTCTTCATCAAGTATTGTCGTGGAATTGTCACGTCAGATGTCCTCGTGAAAGGACTTAGTTGTGGAGCCATCGCAACTATGAAGCTTGAAGGGGTTAATCGGGACAAAGGACACGAGAGGGTTTATACTAGGTCGGCCCCTTACGGTGAAGGTAAGGCCTACGTCTAGTTGGGTTGGTATTGATGTTTCGATAACCAGGGATGGAGATACACTATGCCCGGTTCTCGATGAGTTGTTTCTTGCCCTAAGCCGCCAGCAGGTCGTCCCCTTATATACACGGGTTGACGCCCTGTGGCCTATAGAGTCCCGACCGGCTCATAACAGTGTCCGGCTCGGTGACTAGTCAAAACTACCTTATGATACAAGTCATGTCATTATGGCGGTTTACTAGACCGGGCCTTAAGTTGCCTGTGGGCCTTAAGCCCTCTATGAACCACCATCTTCATGCGTTGGTCTTGGGCCTTCTCTCTGGTAAGTCTTCTTTGTGTAACCCGGCCCCTCCTAGGCGGCTTACTCAAATAGTTATATCCCCAACATTAGGCCCCAGATTGATTTGAACATGTTCATGTCAATCTTAAAATACCTCATGGAACTGTCCTTAGTCTTTTGTCTTGCATGAAGATTTTAACCCGACGTGACGTCATCATCTGGATCCGGGTTAAGTCTTCGTGACGTCATCTTCAGTAAAATTTATTTTGACTCCGTCATATCTTCCATGAATCTTTGCCTTTACTGACCATCCTGAGAATCGAGGTGTCAGGGCTGCTAGATAATGATGTTTTGGTCTCCTCATTTCTCGCGCCATCTCAGCCAGTATTTCCTTATAAATAGGGCGACCTAGGTCTTTCATTCTTCCTTCTCTCAGTCGTCTTCTTCCTCTTGCTTCCTCTCGAGCTCCACCGCCACTGCCGTGGAACCCCTCGTCTTCACTGACTCGGACCGCTGCATCAACCTGACTCCAACCATAGATCGACGACGAACCTGTGCAGCTCATCCACATCCGTGAGTTCCTCTCCTTCCCTTTCTTAGATCTGCATTAGGACTTTGTCGAGTTCGTCGGTGTTCATCGCCGCCCGACACAAACCCTCACTAGTTCTTACCTCCAATGCCCTGTTTAGATCGTAAAAATTATGTAGAGCTGCTGCGGTACTTGTTTGTGTTGATCTTGCATAGAAATAGATCTCATTTCCCTTGTTTGGAAACCCTCTTCGAGTGTAAGAACTTCTCTGCCCTGTTTTTAGGTCTAGAAAAATTTCCTTTCAGAGCAATATTTTGATCCAAAATAATAACTGTCATCTGTGAAACTTGTTTTTATCACCTGGAAATTTCTTTCTGGTAAATGCTCTTAAACACTACTGTCGAGGTGTCTGGTTTAAATAAATGACATAGAACCTTAGTTGCTCCTTATGACCTGAAGAATTTTGAACTGCATTTGATACTGGTAGCGGCTTAAATATTGTTGTACAGTCATCCTTACACTACTAGGGAAAACCCTAGTAGTAGCGCGGGTTTTGAGGCTAGCAGCAGCGCGGGTGGCCGCGCTACTAATAAGGCGCTACGGCTAACTCATAGTAGTAGCGCGGCCCTTACCCGCGCTACTACTGTTTACGATATCAGCAACGCTTTTTAAGAACGCGCTACTATTACCTAGCTGTAACGATTTTGCCATCCCTCGCTACTGCTATATCTTTCATCATTTTCCCATTACCCCTTTCCCTTTCAGTTTCCCTTTCAGATACTAGATACTAGGTACTTCTAGTAGATGTCAAATTCATAAACCATTACTAGGTAGTACTCCCTTCGTTCCAAATTACTCGTCGTGGTTTTAGTTCAAACCACGACGACTAATTTGGAACGAAGGGAGTACTAGATAACAATTTCATGCATAGTCAACATGCATCCTCAAGCAGTAAAAGGTCATATCAACGGCCATCATCATATGTAGTTCTAGATGATATCGACGAAGATCATCATATGTAGTTCTAGATGATATAGCCACACACACATATGTAGTTCTAGATGATATAGCCACACACACATATGTAGTTCTAGATGATATCGAAGACAATCATCATCCTTAAGCCTGGGCGGTTTGTGTTCCTGATAGTAATTAGGATGGCCTGTCCAACACGAAGATTCTTGTCATCGAGGAATTTCTTCCACCCAACCGACTTTAAGTGTGTGCGACCGTCCGTGTCCACGCGGTAAGTACAGGTTGTGACAGAGCCCCTTGCAGTAATGCGTAGTCCAGCCGAGCCTTCTTCATCAGGCTCGATACCATAACTCACAGGTATGCTCTTTGCCAATTTCTGAATAAGAAAAACATATCAATTAATAAATAGCCTCGCAAATAAGTACATATGGATTATCTACACTATTAATAGTTTCGTTAGATTCTACACTAATAAGCATTTGATCAAACTCTACACTAAAACATATCATCGACTAGATTCCACACAACATACCATATCATTGGACTGTACACTATGTAATTCATCGGATAATTTGCATTTGTAAGTATAACATACCATATCATGTCGATCAACCATGGTATTTGTCAAGCGAGTCACGAATGGCACGCCGACAAAGTCAGCATGTGGCGGAATTATGTCCCACAGGTTGGACACCTCCTCCTCACTCAGCCTTGTTCTTTGAGCTACGATGGCTTCATGAAGTGGGTCCTCATCATCTTCATCGAGTGGGTCCTCATTATCTTCATCATCTTCATCATCTTCGTGATCTTCATCATCTTCCACCATGTTGAGATAAATGACAGCTAGCTTGGGTCTTTCTGCTCGGAAGGAGAAACTGATCAACTCACCACCAGTAAGACGCATGCGAGCGACGAAACGGGCCCATCCATCTCCTCCAATCTGCGACATATTGCGTCCTTTCTCGACCTCCATAGTGTACGGCCCCCCAGGAGCCTCAAATGTCACAGTGTCTCCTGTCAGCTTGTTGAATTTCAACCTCACATTGCATGGGACGATCTATGTAAAATAAGCAAAATGACACAATGCAGTAATGCCAACACTAAAAACAAAATAGTTATTACATTTCATCTAATTTCTTACCGCCGAATGACGAAAACTCGGTTGGAAGTAGATGCCGAACAGCTGGCCAGTTGCAAGGCTGCTGGCGCATCTTGACATAGTGGTGGTGGTGGTGGCGCCATTTTTCCTAAAGCAATATGAGCAAAGGATTAACGATCAACTAAATCAAAATGTTTTAAGTCAACTAAATCAACTAGCCTACTAAATCAACTAAATCAAAATGTTCTAAATCAACTAAATCAACTAGCCTACTAAATCAACTAAATAAAAATGTTCTAAGTCAAGTAAATCAACTAGCCTACTAAATCAACTAAATCATATCAATTAAATCAAAATGTTGCATATGAACTAGCCTACTAAATCAACTAAATCAAAATGTTCGAAGTCAACTAAATCAACTATCCTACTAAATCAACTAAATCAAAATGTTCTAAATCAACTAAATCAACTAGCCTACTGAATCAACTAAATCAAAATGTTCTAAATAGACTAAATGAACTAGCCTACTAAATCAACTAAATCAAAATGTTCTAAGTCAACTAAATCAACTAAATGAACTAGCCACTTAAATCAACTAAATCAAAATGTTCTAAGTCAACTAAATCAACTAGCCTACTAAATCAACTAAATCATATCACCTAAATCAAAATGTTGCATATGAACTAGCCTAGCTACTAAATCAAAATGTAGCGGGCAGGAGGGAGAAGGAGGGGCGACTCGAGGAGAGAGAAGAGAGTAGGATGGAGGAGGAAGGCGGAGCGAGGAGGGGTCGGCCGGCGCGGCCAGTGGAGGGAGGACGGAGGAGGAAGGCGGAGCGTGGAGGGGCCGGCCAGCGGCGAGTGGAGAGGAAGGACGGAGAGGAGGCCGGTACCGAGTCCAGCAAGGAGGAGGAGGTGACGGCGTCGCAAACGGAGGAGGGGCGACGGGGGTGGACCGACGTGGGGGATTGAGAGGGGATCCAGTGAGCTAGTGTGTGACTGTGTGAGTGGATTGGATAGAGGAGATGGGGCTAAATTTTTGTAGTAAATTTAGCAGTAGCGCTTATTGGATAAATGCGCTGCTACTATGCTACATAGCAGTAGCGCCCGTCGTTATAACGCGTTGCTGCTATAACTAGCCTCGTGGCGGCCTCGTGGGAATTATAGAAGTAGCGCATCTTTGAGCGGGCGCGCTACTGCTATATTTGTTTCAGAAGCGAGTTACTCCTGAGCACGCTACTGCTAATTAGCAGCAGCGCCTTATTTTAAAGCGCGCTGCTGATAAGATTCTATGTATAGGCTTTTCCCTAGTAGTGTTATATCATTAGGCCCCTCCTTAAGCCGCCACTTTGAATGATTAGGATTTTCCTCCCTGGTTAAAATTGAACCGGATCTTCTTATTTTATCATAGGCCAACTATTGTCATGGCTCCTAAGGCGGCCAAGGCCCCTGTAACCTGCAATTGGGTCCCATCCATAGTTACCAAGAGTAAACTGGCCGAGTTCGTGAAATCTGGCTACCTGCCAAAAAAGGAGGTCATGTCTTTTCGTGTCCCAGACCCGTCTGAAGAGAAGCTTCATCCCAAAGAAGGGGAGGCGATAGTTTTTATGGATCACATGAGCCGGGGATTTGCTCCTCCCGGTTCAAAATTCTTCAGGGAGGTTTTGAATTTCTTTGATCTTAGACCTCAAGACATGGGACCCAACTCTGTGTCAAATATTTGCAATTTCCAAGTCTTCTGCGAGGTGTACCTCGGAGAAGAACCAAGTCTGCTATTGTTCAGGGAACTTTCTACATGAACCGGCAAAATGAACGTGCCAATGGGCCGAGTCTTGAGCTTGGCGGCATCTCAATCCAGCGACGGAGAGATTGCCATTTTCCTTATGCTGAGTTGCCGAGTCATCCAAAGTCTTGGAACCAAACGTGGTTCTACTATCAAGACACTTCTCTGGCTGATGAGAAGCCTCTACCCGGCTTTCACGCCCTGCGCCTTGAATCCAACCATCCGTTACCAGACAAACTGACGTCCGTTCAACGTCTGCCTCTCAACCCTACCATCAAGAAGATAAAAGCTCTCTTGGGAAATGGCTTAAACGGCGTCGATCTGGTCCATGTCTGGGTCACTTGGCGAGTACTTCCATTAAGCCGCCGTTCCGGCTTAATGTGTACTTATACCGGCGAAAAAGATGACTCGTTACGCCATAGTCCTGACGACTTACCAGATGATGTGGTGGAGGCTACGACCCAGTCATTGCTGAAGGAGGGCACTGTGACGAATAACACCTTCGGCTTACTTCCCTTTTGTAAGAAGAACCCGGCCCCTGCAGTAAGTTATCAATCTTAACAAATGCTCTTTGCTATGTTTTACCTTCTTTGGTACTCATAATTCCTTATCTTTTCCCACAGGCCGATGATAACTTCTGAAAGGTCAAATATAACCATGAAGCTGCAAAACGAGCCAGGGCAACCAAGAAAGCCGAAAGGAAAGCCGCCAAGACGGGAACCTCAAAGAAAAAGAGACCTAGCGCCTCCGACTTACTCAGACTGGAGGATAGTTCTTCGGATGATGAAGAGGTAATCTTTAAATTTTCTTAATTCCCTTGTTATTACTTGTCTGACATTCTATCCCTTCAGGAGGATATGGGGAACAGCCAAGCAGCCAATGAAGAGGTAACTATAATCTCCTCCGACTCAGAGCCTTTGCCAAAGCAAAAGATCCGAAGGGTGACCCGGAAAGTAAGATTTTCACATGCTCTTGATTATCAAGATCCTCAATTTCTTTTGAAGCAACAACAGCTTGAGAACCGGAGGTAGACCCGGAACAACAAGGATGCGGAACTTTCCTCCGTCTTACCTGACGTAACTAGGAAGCGTCGGACTGAGGTTATCTCCGATTTACGTTCTGTTTTACCTTTAGCGGGCTTAATTCGTCATCCTCTCAATTCGTCTGACTCCAATTACCAGGATACCTCTCCTTGGTGAATCCATGCAGTCAAACATGTCGGCTTTCAAAACTGCTCCCGGGTAATGTAACCTTATGTACCTTAAATTTTACTTTACCCATGCTTGCATATTCATCATTCTACCTTTGTTAACAACATGCAAGTAAAACCCAGCAAGAGGGCAAAGAAGAATAAGCCGTCCCAAGACCCGATTATTACTGAACTAGTGATTAATGCATCTGCTCCAGACAACTCTGCCCATCAGCAGCCGGCTGATCCGGCTTCTGATATTCCAGTGCCAACTTCTGATCCGCCTGCTGAAGATACTTTCAACACAAATGACCCGGAGACTCATAGCCCGGTCAAGACAAACGGAATGGAAGTTGAGATTGTAAGGTCTCAGTTTATTGAACCAGGGCGGCCTACCGTACTTGCCAAGTGTTTCGCCAAAGAAGAACTTGCCGAACGCTAGAAAGCCAAACAGGACATTACTGATTATACTCACTTGAGCATTGATGATATAGTCTCAGGCTATCTGAATCAAGTGCATAATAGCCGTGACCTAGAAATTGACATGGTAAAACAAATACATCACAAATCTGAAGTATAATTTATACTTTTTACCTGAGTCTTACATACTGTACCAACCCCCAAGTCTATTGCTTATGAATAAATATGCTGTAGACTTAGAAATCTGCTTTACTTATTAATTGAACTGGTTCAAAAAGACTATATTTAACCCGGTTATAACATGATAATTGTAAATTTTGCAATATACATTAGTCCCCAAGTGTCAAGTATCTTTACTTGGAAAGTGCTTGAGACTTAATATGTGTGACCCGGTAGGATATGGTTAAAATTCTTCAGCATACATTAGCCCCCAAGTGCCAAGTATCTTTACTTGTGAAGTGCTTGGGACTTGAATGTTACCTTAATAAAATCCTTACCATAACCTGGTGTCCATGCAGGCTGCCATAAGTCAGTTTGAATCGGAAGTTGCTGTCCTGAAGAGCCATCTGGAAACTCAAGAACTTGAGACACAGAAGGCTAACTCCAAATTTGAATTCAGTGTCTCTGAAAATGAGAAACTGAAGAAGAATTTTGAGTCGCAGAAGAAAACTTGGGCTGATGAAAAGGCTTCCCTGGTGACTCGGGCCGAAACAGCAGAAGCATCCCTTGCAGAAGCAACAACCGAGCTGTCCGACTTAAAACAACAGAAGCATCCCTTACAATGACTATGGTAATAATTACTTCTGGCTAACTGTTATACTTGTGCACATACAGGCCCCAGGAGTATCAACCTAAAGCAAAACATGCTGATCAAGCTTAAAGCAATTTGCACCTTAGTGGAACAGCTATACTCCGGGTCACAACGTGCCTTGGCCGTTGTAACTTTATCAACTCCACATCCCCGCCTTCTGCAAGACGTATTGAAGAGCCTCGCTTTTCTTCCTCAGCAGATCCAAGACTTAAGGTGGGCGTCCTCAAGAGCCGGAGCCATAGCCGCATTGAGCCGGGCTAAAGCATGGCTCCCAGAACTAGAGCCGGCCGACCTTGCCCTTGGACACCCAAGTCTGAAGGAGGACGACACTGCATTTTACAACCATGACTTCACCGCCTGTGTCAAAGCCATACGTCCGTGGCGACCCTTATTGGAAACGACACTGATCTTAGCAAGTATGCACCGGCTTATGACAGTGAAAACCGGAGAATTCCAAACGCTCCATATGATCAAATCAGCCTGATCCCTCCAGTTCGTAAGAATACTTTTGCCCCTGAAGTGGACCCAGCCGGTTTAATAGATGATGAAGCTGAGTTTGAAGCTTTGAGCGGCATTGACTGGGCCTCATCAACTTTCCATGACAAAACAGTCGACGGAGAAGCGGGGAAGGATAACCCGGAGACTTCAAGCCCGCCAAAGGAGTGAATCGCCGGTGTCTTGCAAAAAACAATGCTTCACTTATTCAGACTCAGGGAGTCTTGTAATAGGATAAGAAAAACCTCGCAATGTTTGTCATGCCTCCGCGCATGTTTTATGGCACTTAATACTTTCATAAGCAGCCGTTTATATATTTCTAGCTTATGTGGATCATTTGTCTCCCTGATGGTAAATTTGCTTGTCTTATCCTGCACATGAAATGAACAAAAAGCTCCCTTGGCGGTTTATCACACCGGGGGTCACATACAGTATTTGTAACCCGGAAACAACCCAAGGCACCTTACATAGGCCGATTTATGACTATACTTTACTTAGCATAATAGCATACCTGCAATCTTTTGATAACTTTTCCTGCTGACTTAGTGCTCGCCTGGTACTCAACAACCTGGTGTAACCAATATTAAACCGGAAAAGAAAAAAACATCTCATAATGTTTTCCCAAGATCTCAGGATATTCGAAATAATTTACAGGCTTCTGATTTGAATACGATCAGTAAACCATTCCAAAGGGGTTAAGCTAAGATTCGGATACGATCATATAACCCCCAGTGGCTTGGCGATGTCGATCAAGTGGGTATCAACAACTATGTTCTCTTTGGTTCAAATATGACCTATGTTTGAACAGAAAGCCCCCAAGTGACCATGAGATTTGTTTAATGATGTTGATTCATATACGATCCAGGTCAGACCCAAAGGGGTTAAGCTATGATTCAAATATGATCAAGAAGCCCCCAAGTGGGTTTGGCAGTATGCCGATCAAGCGGGTATCGACAGCTATGTTCTCTTTGGTTCGGATACGACCTATGTTTGAACAGGAAGCCCCCAAGTGATCATGGCTAGATTCAGATATGATCATAAGCCAGTCCAAAGGGAAAGCCAGATTCAGATATGATCCGCTCCCTGTTGATAGTGTCCATTCCCTGATAAAGAAGACATAAAAACATTCTTTATGGGAAAAAAGGACAGAGGTCCTGCTTTATTGCTTTATATAATATGGACATCATCAAAAATATATACATCCTAAGAGCCGGTGGCTCAAGTATAGTAAGGCCGAAGATGGGCGATATTCCACGGCCGGCGGGTCTCCTCCTCCGACTTACGTGAGTCTTTGTATTCCCGAATATCAATGAGGTAGTATGAACCGTTGTTCAGATTCTTGCTGACCACAAAGGTTCCTTCCCAAGGAGGGGATAGCTTGTGCATATTAGACTGATCCTGGATGAGCCGGAGCACTAAGTCGCCTTCCTAAAATGTTCTGCTTTTGACCCGGCGGCTGTGATAGCGACGAAGGTCTTGCTGGTAAATCGCTGAGCGGGCTATGGCCAAGTCCCGCTCCTCATCCAACAAGTCAAGTGCCTCCTGTCGAGCTTTTTCATTATCAGCCTCAACGTAAGCCGCCACCCGAGGTGAATCGTGCCGGATATCACTTGGCAAAACTGCATCTGCTCCATAAACCATGAAAAAAGCTGTATAACCCGTGGATCTATTAGGCGTAGTGTTGATGCTCCACAGCACAGAGGGTAATTCTTCCACCCAACAACCCGGAGTCCGCTGTAAGGGGACCAAGTGCCGTGGTTTGATACCCCTTAAAATTTCCTAATTAGCTCTTTCTGCTTGGCCATTGGATTGAGGATGAGCAACAGCCGAAACGTCAAGCCGGATATGCTCTCGTTGACAGAACTCTTCCATTGCACCCTTGGAAAGATTAGTGCCATTATCAGTTATGATGCTATGTGGAAAACCAAAACGAAAGATCACCTTTTTGATGAACTGAACTGCCGTGGCCGCATCACACTAACTGACCGGCTCTCCCTCAATCCACTTTGTAAATTTATCCACTGCCACCAGGAGGTGTGTCTTTTTGTCCTTAGACCTCTTGAAGGGTCCCACCATGTCAAGCCCCCAGACTGCGAATGGTCAAGTAATTGGAATCATCCTCAATTCTTGAGCCGGCACATGAGCTCGTCTTGAGAATTTTTGACATCCGTCACATTTGCTAACAAGGTCCTCTGCATCAGCATGAGCCGTCAGCCAATAAAAACCATGACGGAAGGCCTTGCCCACCAGCGACTTTGAGCCGGCATGGTGACCACAATCTCCATCATGGATCTCTCGAACTATCTCTTGACCCTCCGCAGGTGACACACAACGCTGGAACGCCCCTGTGACACTGAGGTGATGTAACTCACCATTAACAATTGTCATGGATTTGGACTGCCTCACAATTTGTCTTTCCAAGGTCTCATCCTCAGGCAGCTCTCCCCGGGTCATATAAGCCAAATATGGTAATGTCCAATCTGGGATGACGTGAAGTGCGGCCACCAACTGTGCCTCCGGGTCTGGCACTGCAAGCTCTTCCTCTGTAGGTACCTTGACATAAGGATTATGCAGAACATCAAGAAAGGTGTTAGGCGGTACCGGCTTACGCTGAGAGCCCAACCGGCTTAACGCATCAGCCGCGTCATTCTTCCTTCTATCAATGTGCTCCACCTGATATCTTTTGAAGTACCCAGCTACACCATCTACTTCACGATGATAAGCCGCCATAAGGGGATCCTTAGAATCCCACGTGCCTGAGACCTGTTGAGCCACGAGGTCTGAGTCGCCCAAGCACCTTACCCGGCTTAAATTCATCTCCTTGGCCATCCGGAGACCATGGAGCAAGGCCTCGTATTCAGCTGCATTAAGGAAACATGAGCCGGAGCACATAACGAAATTTGTCACCTCGAGGGGAAGTTAAAACAACTCCAGCCCATGATCGTTCTAACTGCCTGGACCCATCAAAGTGAATAATCCAATATGTATTGTCCGGCTTCTCCTCAGGTGCCTGCAACTCTGTCCAATCATTGATAAATTCCACCAAGGCCTGAGATTTGATGGCAGTACGGGGCATATATTTTAAACCATAAGGCCCAAGCTCAATAGCCCACTGGGCGATTCGTCCTATGGCCTCCCTGTTCTGAATGATGTCTCCCAAAGGATCTGAACTTACCATCATTATAGGGTGACTTTGGAAGTACTGCTTCAGCTTCCGGTTTGCCATCAACACACCATAAACAAGCTTCTGCCAATGCGGATACCTTTGTTTACACACAATGAGCACCTCACTGACGTAGTAAACAAGCCTTTGAACCGAATGCTCCTTGCCTACCTCTTTACGCTCTACCACGATGGCAACACTGACGGCCCGTGAGTTAGCAGCCACATATAACAATAGCGGCTCTCTATCAATGGGAGCCGCAAGAACCGGTGGCTCAGACAACTATCTCTTTAAATCTTCAAAGGCAGTATTGGCGGCATCGCTCTTGACGAAAGTGTCCATTTTCTTCATCATCTGATATAGCGGTAAGGCCTTCTCCCCTAACCGGCTGATGAACCGGCTTAAAGCGGCAACACGACCCGCCAGGCGCTGAACATCATTGATACACGCCGGCTTAGCCAGAGAGGTAATCGCCGTGATCTTCTCCCGATTAGCTTCAATGCCTCTGTTTGACACCAGAAAACCCAAGAGCTTGCCTGCCGGTACACCAAACACACACTTGGCGGGGTTAAGAATCATCTTGTAAACCCGGAGATTGTTAAAGGTCTCTCTCAAATCGGATATTAAGGTTTCCTTTTCTCTGGATTTCACCACGATGTCATCTACATAAGCATGAACATTACGCCCAATTTGATCATGTAAACAGTTCTGCACGCATCACTGATAAGTCGCCTGGGCACTCTTGAGTCCAAACTGCATAGATACATAACAGAAGGCCCCAAACGGATGAAAGCTGTCTTCTCCTGGTGTCGGTATCAAAACCGGCGGATCTCGGGTAGGGGGTCCCGAACTGTGCGTCTAGGCGGATGGTAACAGTAGACAAGGGACACGATGTTTTTACCCAGGTGCGGGCCCTCTCGATGGAGGTGAAACCCTACTCCTGCTTGATTAATATTGACGATATGGGTAGTACAAGAGTGGATCTACCACGAGATCAGAGAGGCTAAACCCTAGAAGCTAGCCTATGGTATGATTGTTGTTCGTCCTACGGACTAAAACTCTCTGGTTTATATAGACACCGGAGAGGGCTAGGGTTACACAGAGTCGTTACAATGGGAGCAAATCTTCATATCGTATCACCAAGCTTGCCTTCCACACCAAGGAAAGTCCCATCCGGACACGAGACGGAGTCTTCAATCTTGTATCTTCATAGTCTGGGAGTCCGGTCAAAGGTCTTAGTCCGGCCATCCGGACACCCCCTAATCCAGGACTCCCTCAGTAGCCCCTGAACCAGGCTTCAATGACGACGAGTCCGGCGCGCAAGTTGTCTTCGGCATTGCAAGGCAGGTTCCTCCTCAGAATATTCCATAGAAGATGTTGAACACCAGGGTAGTGTCCGGCTCTGCAAAATAAGTTCCACATGCCACCGTAGAGAGAATAATATTTGCACCAATCTAATCTGCTGACGTATTCCGCAGCGTGACATCACGCCACGGCCAGGCTTTCATTCATTTCACTATTCCACCTCAGTGCGTTTAGCGAGGCGGTTTCCTTGGCACGTCTTGTCAAAGCAGAGATCATGTCCCCTTATTCCGGGATTCTCATCAATACGGGCGTGGGTAAACCAACCGCGCCATTAACCATGGCGCTTGGGAGATAAGCGAGTTTTATTAGGCCGGTGGGGCCTCGTAGTTTCGGCCGCCCATATAAGGGGATAAGCATCCGCCCTTTCCATTCACGCCTTCTTCCTCCGTTGCTTATTCGTCCCTGCGCGCTCGAGCTCCAACGCCCAAGCCCACACTTTCCACCTCAACCTTCTCCAATCATGTCCGGAGTGGGAGGTAGATGGATGGCCTCCTCCGTCACGGAGGGGCAAATCAAAAAGTTGAGGAAGGCTGGATACTTGTCTGACGACATCGTGCACCGGCTTCCAGATGAGGCCCCATGAGAGGGTTGTTTTTCTTCCTCATTTCCTCCGCGAACTGGGTTTTCCTCTTCACCCATTTGTCCGGGGGCTCATGTTGTACTACGGCCTAGACTTCCACGATCTGGCCCCGAATTTTATCCTCGACCTCTCGGCATTCATCGTCATGTGCGAGGCCTTCCTCCGCATCCAGCCTCATTTTGCCCTATGGCTGAAGATCTTCAGCGTCAAGCCGATGGTCGTGGGCGGCCGCCAAGCGGAGTGCGGAGGTGCCATGGTGGGCAATATAGCCAATGTTACATGGCTCGAGGGCACCTTCGTAGAGACTATCAAAGGGTGGCAATCGGGGTGGTTCTATATCACCGAGCCGCGTGACTCAGAATGGGCAGCGGCCCCCGAATTCCGATCTGGCATCCCCACATTGCTCACATCTTGGAAAGAGACGGGCCTGTCATGGGGTAATTCGGCGAAAGTGACCGGACTTCAAACCTGCATCAAATATCTGATCGGTAGGAAGGTTAAACTTGTCACCATAGTCCAGGTCATGCTTTTCCGCCGGATTCTCCCGTGTCAACGACGGGCTTTCAACTTGTGGGAGTTCGACCCAGCCCAGCACCAGACTCTGTCTCGGCTCTTCGACACAAAGCACGAGGATGCCTGGAAGGTGCTCTTCAAGAGCTCCGAGGTCTCCCCTCCGTCACCGAGGATCACGGATTATGCGCCAAGCGCCAAGCCAGCGTGGTGAGCATAATTTTCCCTTTACGGGGTATTCGTTTTTCATAGATTTGATTCTATGCGGGATCTAAACTCCCATCTTTCTAACAGGACTGGCAAAAGAAGGACGGACAAATCGACTGTCTGGCTCCCTTGCCCGAAGACCCAGCGGATGCCCGCTTAACGAAGCTGCTGGTTCCGGCACCTCATGTGGTGCCGGAGAAGAAGGCCAAGAACAAGGCCACGGGGACTCGAAAGAGCTCCCGGCGCTTGGTGGTGTCGGATTCATCGGCCGACAACCCCGACGCACCCTCCGCCTCCGAAGACGAGGAGGAGGAAGGAGAAGAAGAAGAAGCCTCTCCCCCTCCAACGGGGGGAGGAAAGAAGAGAAAGGCCGCCCCAACTGGGGAGGCCTGAGGGTCCAAGAAGGGGAGAACCCTTCTTCCGGACTACACCTCCGATGCCGAAGATGGCGGGGAGGAATGGCCATCCAGGGTCAAGCCCCTGGCAAAATCGCAAGCATCCGGATGTCCGAATAACTTATGGCGCTTCTCCATTATTTGGCATTTTCTGACGCCGAATTTGATCATGCAGTCCGCCCAAGGCTCAGCTCGACGATTCGACGAGTGGCTCCTTGGATTCGTTGGATGTGAATAGCGCTTCACTCCCGACGGCCTCCTCCCTTCTCCCTACGGACGATGCCGAGGTGGAGTCCCGAAAGGGACTACACCAGGAGGATGTGGTCCTGGAGGCGCCGCAAGGCGACCTCCCGGACTCCAGGCCTAAAGGGGATAAAGCCCTGGAGGGATCCAAGTCCGGCCCCGGGCCGGACACTGCTCCGGAACTATCAATGGTTCTAGAGTCCGACAGGCGGCGCCTTCATAAGAAGGGCAAGCCTACGGCGCCGGCGACCTCCGTCCATCCGGAGATGCCGGACAATTTGCTGGAATTGCTTAACGACGCCTCCATCAACGAGGAGTACCCACTGTTATGAGTGCGGTGATTCAGAAGGTTCAGTCCGCCAAGAGCGGGCTGACAGAAGCCTATACAAGCCTGTTAACAGGCTTTGGGGTATGTGTTAAAAATCATATAAAAAATGTTACCGCATAGACAGTAGCCCCTGATTCTCAGTTCGGTGTTCGGAAAGAAAAGCCGAGCTGAGGATCTAAAACGATATACGCAGGAGTCTAATAAAAATATGTCAATATGGGAATGCAGGCTGTGCTGCTGACCTCTACCGCACTGACTGCGAAGGTCAATGCCTTGAAGGAAAGCCTCGAGCGGTCCGAGAGCGAGCTTGGCCGTGCCAAGAAGCAGCTCGAGGAGAAAGAGGGTACGTAGTACCGCATGTAAATGTATATAGAAATACTTGGTTGCAAATAATGACAGGACCAACGTAAATGTTGCAGGGGCCACAGTCGAGGTGGCGACCCTGAAAGAGGCGGTGTCCAAGGCCGAGAGCAGTGCGGCCTTGCAGCGCACCGAGCGAGAGAAGCAGGAGGCGCGGGTGGCGGAGGTGCGGCAAGAGCTCCAGGCTCTCGTGGAAAAACACAAGGGTTTGGAGCGTGACTCGAAGACTCGAGAGTCCGAGATCGCCTTGGCTCTTGAGAGTGCCAAGACCGCTAAGGCCGAAGCCCAGAAGGCCCTCCAGGAGATCGAGGCGATGAAGAAGATAGCGGCGGGTAAGGCATTCTTTATGCAAAGCAAGAATATAAAAGTAAATTATCTGCTACTTACCCGAATCCGGAGCTCTCTAGGACCGTTCGCCGACCTGCCCCGTAGTGTGTCTGATGCTGCCGCATACTACCGAGCCGAAGAGGGGAGCTCGACGGAAAAGGTGATCTGGTCTCAGTATGCTGAGGCCGAACATCCGGTGCTCCTGAGCGACCAGCTGAAGCAGCTGGTCGAGCTCCACAAGGTGGCCGAACAGGCCATGAAGGCCCTCATAGCTCGGCTGTGGCCTAGAGAAGCCATGCCTGGGAGCTACTTCGGTCTGGTGCGGCGGCTGGTGGACGCGTGTCCGTGGATTGAGGTCGTCAAGCGCTCCGTCTGTATCGAAGGTGCCCGTCGGGCCCTGGCCCGTGCTAAAGTGCACTGGGGCAAGCTGGACGCTAAGCAGCTTTTGACGGACGCGCCACCGTCGGGCAAGGAGTATCGCACGCCCGAGATGTATTATAAGGGCGTCCTGAAGGGTGCTCGCCGTATAGCGGACGAATGCTCCAAAGATGTAATTTTTGAGTAGAATCGCATTTTTTATCCTGTACACTGAAAACTTTGTTCATATGAGTTAAGCAACGCTTGTTAATTTAAAATATTACCTTCTGTGCTGCCGTTTATCAAATCTGAGAGATGCAAGTCATCGGCCTCGACCCCCATGCCACGAGTGCTGGGGTGTTTGGGATAAACCTGAGCGCTCTTGTTCCCATTCTTGGGTCCATCTAGGGAGGCGCTCAGCACAACGAACCATGCCGTTGGACTTATAATGCTTTATCACTCTCACTTGGCCATAGAATTCTATAGTTTTAAATTTCGGTGAAGCCCCTAGTGTTCCGAAGACCGAGTTCGGGGCGCTATCCACGCCTAGGCCGGATAAGTCCGGTTCCTCGCTCTAAGCGGCATAAGTCTTTAAGGACTCGAAAAACCTCGCGAACAGCGACCGGTCTCTCGCACTATCATGATGGTCAGTTTTAGCTTTCTCTACTGAGGTGTTAACCCAGCTCAACTGGGGCACAATCGCAGTAGTTCTCCCAGTGCTACCTTAGCCAACATTGCGGAACGTAAGGTACCAAAACATGGGAGCCGGGCAAACCCAACTATTGACCAAAGACATGATTTGGAGCCGATGCATATAGTGCTATAAGTTTGGAGTGCCACACTCAGGTGAGTGTTCGGTCTTCTCACACCATGTTATGGGGTGCTTAAGCCCCTGGTGTATTGGCCGTACCAAAGTGTACGGTTGTAGAATGTCATGACTGAACATATTTGTATATAAAGAATAGATGAGTACAATAATAGATAAGAGCTATGTATTGTTTATTAAAAAAGGGCTGCTACGAAAGCAGAACGATACAAGTAGTGCGATAAGCAAGAGATGGGATTATTTGACATGTCCCCCTCCAGGGGCAAGCTGCGAGATTTTAAGTAAAACAGGTATTAAGCTCGTTATAGAGACCACCTGGACATTTGACGCGGCTTGTTCTCTCCCTGGCTGTTGCATCATATGTTCGGTGATTGTGTTGCCGGACAGGCCTTCCGAATAGTTGGGTCCTGAAAGTGTATAAAAAGGAAACGGCGGAATAGGGAGCCCCTTAGTGCGGTTGGGCCGCATTCTGGGTGTGCCATAGTTGTGCCCCTCCCCTTATGCCCATGGTATCTCTAAGGCGTAGTTATGTACGCGTGGTACCGATATCACCATCTGGTGATGGCTGGGGTTGGGGCCACACTGCTATGCTTGCTCGGAACGTGCCAGCCGGATTTGTTGTATGTTACTTCGGGCTCGCTTGTCGTTGTCCGGACGTTTGATGCCTGGATTGGAGAATTGCCTTGAGAGGCTAGTTTGTACTTCCGCCGCCAGGGCAGCCGTGTGCTCCTCCGTTCGGAGAGAGTGTTCGGTATTTCCATTTACCGTGATGACTCCGCGAGGTCCTGGCATCTTGAGCTTGAGATATGCGTAGTGCGGCACCGCATTGAATTTTGCAAATGCGGTTCGTCCGAGCAGGGCGTGATAGCCACTGCGGAATGGGACTATGTCGAAGATTAACTCTTCGCTTCGGAAATTATCCAAGGATCTGAAGACCACTTCGAGTGTAACCGAGCCTGTACAGCTGGCTACTACACCTGGTATGACGCCTTTAAAGGTTGTCTTTGTGGGTTTAATCCTTGAGGGACCTATGCCCATTTTTCGCACTGTATCCTGATATAGCAGGTTCAGGCTGCTGCCGCCGTCCATCAGGACTATGGTGAGGTGAAATCCGTCAATGATTGGGTCTAGGACCAATGCGGAGAATCCGCCGTGACGGATGCTAGTGGGGTGGTCCCTTCGATCAAAGGTGATCGGGCAGGAGGACCATGGGTTGAACTTTGGGGCGACTGGCTCCAACGCACAGACGTCCTTGAGAGCATGCTTCCGCTCCCTTTTGGGGATGTGGGTTGCGTATATCATGTTCACCGTCCGCACTTGTGGGGGGAATCCCTTCTGTCCTCTGTTGTTCGGCGGCCGGGGCTCCTCCTCGTCATCGCTACGCAGCCCCTTGTCTCTGGTTTCGGCACTTAACTTGCCTGCCTACTTGAACACCCAACAATCCCTGTTCGTGTGGTTGGCTGGTTGTTCGGGGGTGTCGTGTATCTGGCACGAGCGGTCGAGTATCCGATCTAAGTTGGATGGGCCCGGAGGGTTTCTTTTGAATGGCTTCTTCCACTGACCGGGTATAGAGCCTCTGAATCCGGCGTTGACTGTCGTATCCTCAGTATTGTCGCCGTTAATGCGGCGCTTGTGCTTGTTGCGACGTGACCTGCCATTGTTGTCCTTGGTATCCGAATTCCCAGGGCTCTTGGTTATGTTATTGCTGCGAGCTAGCCAGCTGTCTTCTCCCGCACAAAAGCGGGTAATGAGTGTCGTGAGGGCTGCCATAGATTTCGGCTTTTCCTGTCCTAGGTGCCGGGCAAGCCATTCGTCTCGGATGTTGTGCCTGAAGGCTGCAAGGGCCTCGGCGTCCGGACAATCGACTATTTGATTTTTCTTGGTTAGGAACCGTGTCCAGAATTGCCTGGCCGATTCTTCTGGCTGCTGGATTATGTGGCTTAGGTCATCGACGTCTGGTGGCCGCACATAAGTGCCCTGGAAATTGTCCAGGACTGCGGATTCCAGGGCCTCCCAGCAACTAATTGACTCTGCTGGCAGGCTGTTAAGACAATGTCGAGCTGGTCCTTTAAGCTTGAGCGGGAGGTATTTGATGGCGTGTAGATCATCACCACGGGCCATGTGGATATGAAGGAGATAATCATCGATCCATACCGCGGGATCAGTTGTGCCATCGTATGATTCGATGTTTACGGGCTTAAAACCCTCGGGGATTTGATGATCCATTACTTCGTCTATGAAGCATAGTGGGTGTGCGGCGCCCCTGTACTGGGCTATATCACGAAGGAGCTCGAATGAGCTTGGTCTGTTGTATTCTGCCTGGCCGAACTTATCATGTCTGGCGTGACGGCCAGCGTCACGTGGAGTGGGGCGCCCATGCGATCCGTAGATCGATCTTGTTTCCCTTGCCTTGTTCTCCAATATGTCCCGCAGGTCTGTTGCGTCTCCCCGTACTCTGGTATGTTTTGAGCGGTGCCTGGGTGCGGCTTGGGTCAAGGGCCTGAAGGCCTCTCTGTCGCGGCCACGGGGTGGCCGATCGGGCGCATCGTACGCTGGTGATGTAGGTTTAGTTGCTTCCTCCTCAAGTTGGGGTAGCAGCCTACGCTTTGGGTAGCTCTTGGAGGGGCGCTCGAGTTTATACTCTTCGGCCGCCAGGACTTCGGTCCATCTGTCGACAACAAGTCTTGGTCAGCTCTAAGCTGCTGCTGTTTTTTCTTGAGGCTGCTTGCCGTGGCCATAAGCCTGCGTTTGAAACGCTCTAGTTTGACGGGATCCTCTGGCACGACGAATTCGTCGTCGTCGAGGCTTGCCTCGTCTTCAGAGGGAGGCATATAATTGTCGTCCTCAACCTCTCTGTTGGCCGTCCTCTCATGAGGGCTGGCTCCTTCGTCCTCCTGCACTGAATCCTGCTGGAGGGGGTTATCTTCGGCACTGTCCGGCGTGTTGTTATCTCCGGTGCCGGAATCGCCGTTTTTGCTTTGGCGGGACTTAGAGCGGCGCCGCTGACGTCGGCGCTTGGGTTGCTTCTTGGAGGGGTCATCCTCCGTTTTCTCGTCGCCATCCCCTGCTTTGGGGGTGTCCACCATGTATATGTCATATGACGAGGTGGCTTTCTAGTTCCCTATAGGTGCTGGTTCTTGGTCGTCTCCTTCATCGGCGTCCATACCGTCGATGTATTTGGAGTCAAAGTCGAACATGTCGGCTAAATCGTCGACAGTGGCTACGAAGTGGGTGGTGGGTGGGCCTCGAATTTCTTCGTCGTCCGTATCCCAACCATGCTGACTGTAATCCGGCCAGGGCTCTCCTGACAAAGAGAGAGACTTTAGTGAATTCAGGATGTCGCCAAAAGGCGAGCGCTGAAAGACGTCCGCGGCGGTGAACTCCATAATGGGAGCCCAATCAGGTTCGATCAGAAGGGGTGCGGAGGATTCGTAGTCCGGAACGGAGTCCGACACCTTGGAATCACGGGCCTTGCAAAGGACTAGGCTGGTATTCGGCTCTATCGCCGTAGAGATTGCGGCTCCTGGGGTGGCGTCCAACCGTCCATCCCCAACTAGCGCAGTCGGCTCCGAGCTAATGGTCGGAGCGGGCACCTGAGCGATGCTTTGGGCACTGTCCGGTGGCAGAGTTAGATCATGCCCATCGTGACGGTGCGGCGTGCTCGGCCGTGGCTCGAATCCGTCGAAGATCAAGTCCCTGCGGATGTCGGCCGTGTAGTTTAAACTTCCGAACGTGACCTGATGGCCAGGGGCATAGCTTTCGATCTGCTCCAGATGGCCAAGCGAGTTGGCCCGCAGTGCGAAGCCGCCAAATACGAAGATCTGTCCGGGGAGAAAGGTCTCACCCCGGACCGTGTCGTGGTTGATGATCGAAGAAGCCATCAGGCCTATGGGCGACGACACAGAGGAACTCTCAATGAAAGCACCAATGTCGGTGTCAAAACCATCGTATCTCGGGTAGGGGGTCTCGAACTGTGCATCTAGGCGGATGGTAACAGGAAACAAGGGACACAATGCTTTTACCTAGGATCGGGCCCTCTCGATGGAGGTAAAACCCTACTCCTGCTTGATTAATATTGACGATATGGGTAGTACAAGAGTGGATCTACCACGAGATCAGAGAGGCTAAACCCTAGAAGCTAGCCTATGGTATGATTGTTGTTCGTCCTACAGACTAAAACTCTCCGGTTTATATAGACACCGGTGAGGGCTAGGGTTACACAGAGTCGGTTACAATAGGCGGAGATCTTCATATCGTATCGCCAAGCTTGCCTTCCACGCCAAGGAAAGTCCCATCCGGACACGGGACAGAGTCTTCAATCTTGTATCTTCATAGTCCGGGAGTTCGGCCAAAGGTCATAGTCCGGCCATCCGGACACCCCCTAATCCAGGACTCCCTCACCTGGTCCTTAACTGCCATCTTGATCTGATGATAACCAGAGTAAGCATCCAAGAAGCTCAAACATTCACAACCCGCTGTAGCATCAATGATTTAATCAATACTGGGGAGAGCGAAGGGATTAGCCGGACAAGCCTTGTTTAAGTCCGTGTAATCCATGCACATCCGCCAAGTGCCGTTCTTCTTGAGTACCAACACCGGGTTAGCCAACCACTCCGGATGAAAAACATCAACAATAAACCCAGCCGCTAAGAGCCGGGCAACCTCTTCTCCAATAGCTTTCTGTCTCTCTTCGTTGAACCGTCGGAGAAACTGCCTGACCGGCTTATACTTTGGATCAATATTAAGAGTGTGCTCAGCGAGTTCCCTCGATACACCCGGCATGTCAGAAGGTTTCCATGCAAAGATGTCCTGATTGTCACGGATGAACTCGATGAGCCTGCTTTCCTATTTAGGATCCAAGTTGGCACTGATACTGAACTGCTTAGAGGCGCCTCCTGGGGTAAAGTCAACAAGCTTTGTCTCAGCAGCCGATTTAAACTTCAATGCCGGGTCATGCTCAGTAGTTGGTTTCTTGAGGGAGGTCATATCCGCCGGGTCAACATTGTCTTGGTAAAACTTAAGCTCTTCCGCAACACATGCAGTCTCAGCGTAAGCCGCGTCACCTTCTTCACATTCCAAAGCTACCTTCCGATTCCCATGCACAGTGATGGTACCCTTGTAACCCGGCATCTTGAGCTATAAGTAAACGTAACACGCTCGTGCCATGAACTTAGCGTAAGACGGTTGCCCAAACAAAGCGTGATATGGACTCCTGATTTTGAGCACTTCAAACGTCAATTTCTCAGCCCTGGGATCATAATCATATCCAAAGGCCACCTCCAACTCAATCTTGCCAACTGGGTAAGCCGACATGCCTGGAACCACCCCGTGAAAAATAGTCTTGGATGTTCTCAGATTCTTCTCAGTCAACCCCATGCGCTGGAAAGTATCATAATAGAGGATATTGATGCTGCTACCTCCATCCATGAGTACCTTAGTGAATTTATATCCACCAACCTGGGGTGCTACCACCAAGGCTAGCTGACCCGGATTATCGACTCGTGGAGGGTGATCCTCTCTGCTCCATATGATGGGTTGCTCTGACCACCTCAAATAACGAGGAATTGCCGGCTCAACCAAATTTACGGCCCTATTAAGAACCTTCTGGTCACGTTTGCATAAGCTAGTGGTAAACACATGATACTGCCCACCACTCAACTGTTTTGCATGGCTCTGATAACCCGACTGCTGCTGCTGTTGTCCTCCCTGACCAGATTGCTGCTGATTATTTCCACCCAGCTGTCCCTGGAAACCGGAATTTGAACCACCACCCGGGACATGAAAGCCGCCAGCCACTGAACCGCCGCCCGATCCATGACCACCATCAAAGGTATTGGAATTTCTAAACTCCTTCATGATCACGCAGTCCTTCCACAGGTGTGTAGCGGGGTGCTCCCGGGTGCCGTGTTTCGGGCAGGGATCATTGAGTAGCTGCTCAAGAGATGGGCCTGACCCGGTGGATCGAGGCCACTTACCCTTACGTCTCTGATTGTTACCCTGTGTATTAGCGTTGGCTACAAGCTCCAGGTTGTCGTCCGCCTTATGCTTATTGCCGCTTTTGATTCCCCGGGTTGTGTTGTTGACCCTTTCCATTGTCGTTCCTTTTCCCTTCCCTGTCTTCTCATCATCAGACGCGGGATCCTTGGTACTATCAAAATTGACATATTTAACTAAAGCCGCCATCAGTGTGCCCATATCTCTGCAGTCACGCTTAAGGCGCCCTAGTTTCTGCCTCAACGGTTCAAAGCTCCAATTTTTCTCCAGCGTGAGGACTGCAGAGCTGGCATCCATCTTATCAGATGAATGAATTATCTCCTTGACCCGGCGTACCCAATGGTTAGTGGATTCGCCCGCCCCTGCTTACAATTCGTCAAGTCCACGATTGACATAGACTGCTTACAGGTGTCCTTAAAGTTCTGGATGAAACGGGCTTTTAACTCCTCCCACGAACCAATGGAATTGGGTGGTAAACTCTTTAACCAAGACCGGGCCGTTCCATCTAACATCATGGTGAAGTATTTAGCCATTGCCACGTCACTGACTTCCAACAGCTCCATGGCCATCTCATAGCTCTCAATTCAGCCTCCAGGTTGTAAATCGGCCGTGTAATTCGGCACCTTTCGAGGTCCCTTGAAGTCCTTGGGCAGGCGCACGTTACGCAAAGCCGGTATCAAACAACGAACACCACCGGTTCTGGTGATTACTCCCATCTCAATGGAAGTTGTTGGATACTCTGTAACATTTTGACGTGCCGCCTGTTGAGCCGCGAGCTGAGCCGCCCGCTCGTTCTCTTGACGTGCTCGGTGCTACACCGAGTTATAGCCACCATGTTGGTCGCGGCGCTGGGCGTTGCTTGACAAAGCTTCAGACTCCATGGGCCTGCTGTAACTCGGACTCCGGTTCTGACGAGGCGGTGCAAACCAAGGCGGAGGAGTTGAATGAATCCTATCCCGGCTGTAAGAATAGGTCCCTTGCTGAGCCAGGGCCGTCTGGACAAGTTCCCTGATTCTCCGGGTGTCCACTGCTGTTGGATCATCACCATCCACTGGGAGAGCCGCCAGACGCGCTGATGCTGCGATTAAGTTCTCCATGGGGTTGGAAAAGTGACCCGGCGGTATCGGCACATAACGCGGCGGCGCCATGCTCACATGAGGATGCGGCATCTCTCGATGCTGAGCCGGTCCTCCTGCTCCGGTTGTCATAAGCTGATTGGCATCTGTCGGGTTACTTGGGCCGGCTCCGGGTGTAGCAAAAAGAACCCGAGGGTCGTAATTCGGTGGTAACCGGGATTGGGTCTTCTGGTGTCTCCTCCTTATTACCTCATTGGACGCATTTAAGCTCATCGTGAGCTGGTAAGCCTCTGACTGCAAACACTGTGCCCGGGCGTCGAGAGCCGCCCGCTCCGTAGCTAGTCTAGTATCCTCGGCTGCCAAGGCCTCCTTGGCCTGAGTTATCTCCTCACGTACCCGTGCCACCTCCGCGTCATGCTCATGTTTGTTCGCAGGGATAACCGTGGCGGTTAACAGGGTCGTAAGCCTGTCCATGAGGTCTATCAGCACTTGAGCCGGCAGGCGCACAGGGCCTCCTGCCCGGGCCACTCCTATCCCGGACGTGACTGCAGTAGCGGCCATAGAGTTTTGACCGGGTTGAATCCCAGCCATGAAGACTCCTGCCCAATTCGGTGACTCATAGGGGTCCGGAATACTGATGCCATCGGAACAGCCCCCGAGCACACCATCTTGAACTTGATACAGAGAATCTGTTGAACCGGCGGACGAATCACCGTCAGAGTGGACGTCCGTCTCACCACCATCTTAAGGACTTTCAAAAAGCTCTTCTCCTGGACGCAGCCCACAAAGACATGCTTCATGCCGGGTTGAGCTCGGGAGGGTTTCGCATGCTGAGCTGTCTCGACGAGGTCGGTGCAGTTGTCCGGCTCAGGCCCCGCCTCGCCAATCCGACCGATGAAGACATGGATCCCTCCGAAGGGGACCCAGTACCCGTACTCAATTGAGCCGGCGTCGGGGCCCTAGCCTTCATTGTTGATGTAGATCTTGCCGCGACGACTCTTGGTCATCCGGCCCACTACGTATCCCTTGAGCCCTTTGAAGTTGCCCTTCAAGAACTCAAATCCACCGTGCGCTGGCCCCACGGTGAGCGCCAACTGTCGTGGAATTGTCACGTCAGATGTCCTCGTGAAAGGACTTAGTTGTGGAGCTATCGCAACTAGGAAGCTTGAAGGGGTTAATCGGGACAAAGGACACGAGAGGGTTTATACACGGGTTGACGCCCTGTGGCCTACAGAGTCCCGGCCGGCTCATAACAGTGTCCGTCTTGGTGACTAGTCAAAACTACCTTATGATACAAGTCATGTCATTATGGCGGTTTACTACAACAGGCCTTAAGTCGCCTGTGGGCCTTAAGCCCTCTATGAACCACCATCTTCATGCGTTGGTCTTGGGCCTTCTCTCTGGTAAGTCTTCTTTGTGTAACCCGGCCCCTCCTGGGCGGCTTACTCATATAGTTATATCCCCAACAAGTATCATTCCATCCTCTCAAGCTCGTGTTCTATTCCTCCCATTTTTAGCCGGAGTGCTGCCTAAATCCTTTCAATCTTATTCGTTTCTTATCTCGTTCTAACCGGAGTGGTTTCATAGTCTATCTGATTCCGCGAGTTTTCGATTCTCGTCATTTTCGTTGTTCCCCTCTTCTTCTCGAGTGCTCTCGATTCCTTGCTTCTTCTCTTGAGTTCTTGTTTCACCTCATCCCTTTTCCCTTCTGTCTCGGTCCTAAGATCTCGGGACGAGATCTCTTGTTAGTGGAGGAGTGTTGTAATGCCCCGGATTTGATGCGCCAGGTGTCTGCTAGTTATTTGCCGTAGTTGCCATGTCATTTGCTTGCATGTTGCATTCTATCATGTGATCATGTGCATTGCATTGCATACGTGTTCGTCTCATGCACCCGAGCATTTTCCCCGTTGTCCGTTTTGCAATCCGGCACTCCTATGTCCTCCGGCGTCGCCCTTTTTGTCTCTCATTAGGAGCGGGTGTTAAACTTTCTTGGAATGGCCCGAGGTTTGCCAAGCGGCCTTGGTATAGCACCGGAAGACCGCCTGTCAAGTTTCGTGCCATTTGGAGGTTGTTTCATACTCCAACGGTTAACCGGGGAACCGTAAAGCCCTCTTTGTGTTGCAGCCCAACACCCCTACAAAGTGGACCAAAACCCATCCTACCCCCCTCCATGCTCTCCGCCGTTCAATCACGATCGCGTGGCCGAAAACTTCTCCTCATTTGGACTCTCCTAGCTCCCAGAATCTATAAATAGTCCCTCCTCCAAAATTTCGGATCCAAACCCTAGCCCCGCTCCTCCCCGCTCCGCCGGACACGTCCGCGACGGCCGCACATGTTCGCCCATCCCCGCGCCGCCGCTCCCAGCCTCTCCCGAGCCGCCACATGGGCGCCGCCGAACACGTACGCGATGGCCAGACATGTCCGCCCGTCCACGCGCCGCCGCTCCCAGCCTCTCCCGAGCCGCCACGTGGGCGCCGCCGCCTCCCGCGCCGCGCCCGCCAGGCCCGTGCGGGGCCCTCCCGGCCCGTGTGCCTCGCCGCCGTCTGCCTCCCATCTCCTGTTGGCGCCGCCCAGCTCCTCCCTCCGGCACTCCTCCGCCGCTCCGGCGCCGCCGCGCCTCGCCGCCGCCGCGGACCTCCCCGCGGCTCGCCTCCCGCGCCCGCCTGCCGTCCTCTCCGCCCTGGTGGTCGCGCCACCCGGCCGCACCCCGCGCGCCACCGCAGCTCCTCCGGCGCCGGCCTCCTCCCGCAGCCTCGCCGGGCTCCGGCGCCGCCCCCGGCCTCCTCCGCCCTTCTCCGACCCCTCCGGCCACCGTCCTCTCCCACTCCGGCCAGCTCGCGCCGCCGCCTCGGTTCCCACGCCCCGGATCTAGATCCGAGATAACCGAAGGTAGACCCCGATTTCCCCAAGTCCCGAAATAATTGCATATTTTTAGCCCCTATTCATCGCATTATAACTTTGCATCCGTAGCTCCGTTTTGTGCTTGTGATATATCGAATCGTTCGTTGTGAGATTCCATTATGTCATGTTTGTTTGAGTCCATCTTGATGCTTTAATCATCGTTGCAAGAGTGCTATATGATGTTAACTACTGTCTGTTAACAGAACTTGTTGATTTGTCATTTTTGTTGCATTTGATGTGTGCATCCTATGAGCTTGATGTCTACATGTGTTTTGAACTACATCATGCCGTCTTCACATTGGTGCCATCCATGTATTTTTGTGAGTCTTGTACTGAGTGCATCGATCTCATGAAGTAGGGTACTTGCTGTTACTGTTTTGCTAGGCTGAATCTGTTATTTCGTGATGCTATGTAAAACTGCTGCTACAAGTCATTCTATGCATAATCTGGAGATGTTCACTAAGGATGATTTGTTATACACGTCATGATCCATTCATCCATGCCCCTGGTTGCATTTATAGACTGTTGTAGCTTGTTGTTATCATGCTCCAAAGTTGCTAAATAATGTTGTTGTTAGCCTGTTAACTCTAAGCTCAATGTTGCCATGATTGTTGTTAGTGATCCATGCACCCTATGAACTTGCTCTTGCCATGCTTAGATTCACAAACATGTATTCTTACTGTTAGTCACCTTGGCATGCCAGGCATTGCTCTGTGGTGAGTGGTACAAGCTCACCAACATGCCCACTTATTGTTGTTCCTGCCATGCATGAATCTGTCATATCATTTGCCATGTTTACATGGGTGCCATCATATTTTCTGTGCCATTTTGGTTCATGGTCAGTAAGGGACTTTTGTTCTATGCATTTAGTAGTATCATGCCATGCCTTTGCTTGCCATGATGAGTTCCTGTAGCATGTTGTTTGATAGCTCTAGACATTGCAACCTGATGTTATTTCTGCACAGCCTGAAACTGTTATTATTTGCAATCTTGCCATGTCCTTTTGAGCATGTTCTAGTGATTTATAGAGATAGCTCAGTGTTCACGTTTTGTCATGCTTTACCTATATTTTATGCCCATGCCTTTTGTTATTACGTTGAGATGCTGTAGCTTGTTATTTTGGTGCTTACAATATGCCTAGTTGCTGTTTTGGACAGACTGTTGTTATATCTTGTTTAGTGTGTGTGTTGAATCGTTCCTCCGTTTTGAGTGTGCTCTATGTGAAACTTGCTTGATTTTGCATGTAGTTTCACATTATCATGTTGCATCCTTGTTTTGAGGTGTTTGCTTGATGTTTGTATGCATTTTGCATCAATGCCATGCTTGACTTGTTTTGCTCATATCTTCTAGGCCGTAACTCCGAATTAAATGAACTTTATATGTAACTTGACTAAAATTTCATGTAGATCCTCTTGGTGCTCTTTAACTTGCTGTTTAACAACTTCAAATTAATGTTTGTTCAGATCTGGACCAATTTCGAGATTGGCATATGAGGACTTACCGGAATTGTTATGTGTTGTTCCCAGCCTCATTTAAACTTGCTTTGATGTGTTGCTCTTGTATGCATCATCTCTTGCCATGAGTAGCTTCATGTAGCCTTGTCATGCATCATGCGTATTGTGCATCATGTCTTGTCTATGTGTGGTGTGTTTACTATGTTGTGTGCTTCTTCTCGATAGTTCCCGTTTTGTTACGATCGTGAGGATTCGTTCATCTATGCTTGGTAAGTCTTCATGGCTTCATCTTCTTCATGGACTCGTTCTTCTTCCTAGCGGGATTCTAGGCAAGATGACCATCACCCTGGATCTCATTACTATCATTGCTTTGCTAGTTGCTTCATTCTATCGCTATGCTGCGCTACCTATCTTTTGCTCTTCAAGCCTCCTAAATTTCCATGTCAGCCTCTAACCTTTTTCACCCTTCCTAGCAAACCACTGCTTGGCTATGTTACCGCTTTGCTCAGCCCCTCTTATAGCGTTGTTAGTTGCAGGTGAAGTTGAAGATTGCTCCATGGTGGACAGGATTATGTTGGGATATCACAATATCTCTTATATTAATTAATGCATCTATATACTTGGTAAAGGGTGGAAGACTCGGCCTTATGCCTGGTTTTTTGTTCCACTCTTGTCGGCCTAGTTTCCGTCATACCGGTGTTATGTTCCCGGATTTTGCGTTCCTTACGCGGTTGGGTGATTTATGGGACCCCCTTGATAGTTCGCTTTGAATAAAACTCCTCCAGCAGGGCCCAACCTTGGTTTTACCATTTTCCTCACCTAGCCCTTTTTCCCTTGGGTTTCCGGAGCCCGAGGGTCATCTTTATTTAACCCCCCCGGGCCAGTGCTCCTTCGAGTGTTGGTCCAAACTAGAGCCACTTGCAGCGCCACCTCGGGGAAACTTGAGGTCTGGTTTTAGTTGTACGCAGTGTTCATCCTGTGTTGCCCTGAGAACGAGATATGTGCAGCTTCTATCGGGATTGTCGGCGCATCGGGCGGTCTTACTGGTCTTGTTTTACCATTGTCAAAATGTCTTGTAAACCGGGATTCCGAGTCTGATCGGGTCTTCCTGGGAGAAGGTATATCCTTCGTTGATCGCGAGAGCTTATCATGGGCTAAGTTGGGACACCCCTGCAGGGTATAAACTTTCGAAAGCCGTGCCGCAGTTATGTGGCAGACGGGAATTTGTTAATGTCCGGTTGTAGATAACCTTGACACCTGATTCGAATTAAAACGCATCAACCGCGTGTGTAGCCGTGATGGTCTCTTTTCGGCGGAGTCCAGGAAGTGAACACAGTTTTGGGTTATGTTTGACGTAAGTAGGAGTTCAGGATCATTTCTTGATCATTGCTAGCTTCACGACCATTTCGCTTGCTCTCTTTTCGCTCTTATTTGCGTATGTTAGCCACCATACATGCTTAGTCGCTGCTGCAAGCTCACCACTTTACCCCTTCCTTTCACATTAAGCTTTGCTAGTCTTGATACCCATGGTAATGGGATTGCTGAGTCCTCGTGGCTCACAGACTACTACAACAACAGTTGTAGGTACATGTTATGCGATGATCATGACGCGAGAGTGATGTTTGCTTGTTTTGGAGTTCTTCTTCTGCATCTTCTTGGATCAGGGGATAGGTTCCAGGTCGGCAGCCTGGGATAGCAGGGTGGATGTCGTTTGAGCTTCTGTTTGTGTTTCATCCGTAGTCGGATGTTGATCTTATGGATGATGTATTGTTGTATTCATGTGGCATTGTATGCCTCTAGTATGTATCCCCATCTATTTATGTAATGTTGATGTAATGATATCCACCTTGCAAAAGCGTTTCAATATGCGGTTCTATCCTTGGTGGGACCTTCGAGTCTCTTTAGGATAGTATCACATATTGGGCGTGACATTAACCCCGAGGGTTTTTGGAATATTTGGTGATTTGTAGTGCAAATAGGGGGGCCGGGGGCCATTAGGTGGGCCCCCAGGCGCGCCCTGGTGGGTTGTGCACCTGTCGGGGCACCCCTAGGTGCAGCTCTGGCCCATTGGGTGTCTTCTGGTCGATAAAAATTCCACAAAAAGTTTCGCGGTGTTTGGACTCCGTTTGATATTGATTTCCTTGATGTAAAAAACAAGCAAAAAACAGCAACTGACACTTGGCACTGGGTCAATAGATTAGTCCCAAAAAATTATATAAAGTTGCTATAAAATGATTGTAAAACATCCAATAATGATATGATAGCATGAGTACTTCATAAATTATAGATACGTTGTAGACGTATCAACATCCCCAAGCTTAATTCCTACTCGTTCTCGAGTAGGTAAATGATAAAAGAAATAATGTATGAAGTTTGAATGCTAGCAACGTGCACAAGCAATTGTTTCTCGTAAAACTTATCATGATAGAGTAGCAACCAATTCACATGATAAGGTTCAAACAATGAATTCTCTTGAAACTCAACAACCTATTTTCTCAGTCACCAAGCAATTGTAATTCAACTTATTCAACAAAGTCTTCAACAAAGTCTAAGTAAGAGCTCCACATACTCAACCATCATAGTCTTCTATGGTTTCTAACACTCACCGCATACACATGAGTAAAACGTTTCAACCAGACACGTAGAAAGATAGGGGCTTAGAGTTTCGCCTCCCAACGTATTCACCTCAAGGGTGATGTCAGCAATGATAACTCATGCAACCCATATCCAACTGGATATATGTGCCTAGACCTTTCCTCACCACATTATGCTTGCCAAAGGAGAAAAATAAAAAGGAATAGAGAGAAAAACTTTGACTCTTGCATGAAAGTAAATACATAAAAGGAAAAGATAAGCCCTTCGCAGAAGGAAGCAGAGGTTGCCATGCGCTTATTTGTTTTTATGCTCAGACCCTTAGTGCAAAAGAAGATCATGTATTGCCACTTATGGTAGCAACCTTTATTATGTAGTCTGTCGCTTTTATTCTTTGCGATCACAAGTTCTTACAATGCTCAATTTTCTCTTACACTAAATGATCTAACACTTTTTAGAAGTAATTTTTATTGCCTTATTGCACTAATGACAACTTACTTGAAGGATCTTATTCAATCCTTAGGTAGGTATGGTGGATTGTTGAAAATAAGATTTGGGTTTAAGGTTTTTTGGATGCACAAGTAGTATCTCTACTTGGTGCGGAATTTTTGTCTAGCAAAGATGAGGGGCAAGCACCACATGTTGAAGGATCTATGACAATATAGCTACTATGTGAATATGAACAAACATAAATCATTACGTTGTCTTCCTTGTCCAACATAAACAATTTTGGCATATAATATTTTGATGGGGGCTCACAATCACAAAATTTTTCCAGGATAGTGTATTTACATGTGAATGTTCTCTTCCTTATAGTAATCATTCATGAATTGCTTGCATGACCAATATTGTGATTGTCAAGCTTCAAAAGATTTCAACTTCAACTTCAACTTCAACTTTCTAAACCCAATGTGAAGATACTACTAGGTATGCTATGAACATATAATTTCAACTTCACTATATACAATTCATTCAACAATTTACTCATAGGATACACGTGAAGCACAAGAGTAAATGACAAGCTACTCCAAAAAGATATAAGTGAAGATAAAGCAAGTAGTAAAGTAAATAGGTAGCTATTTGAGGACTCTATTATTTAAAAACTTTCATATCTATGTATTTTATTAAAACATCAAGCAAAACAAAACAAAATGACATTCCAAGAATAGCACAACTCATGTGAAGAAGCAAAAACTTTGTTTCAACCGATACTAACCGGTAATTGTTGATGAAGAAATGTGGGATGCCTACCGGGGCATCACCAAGCTTAGATGCTTGAGTCTTCTTGAAATATTATCTTGGGATGCCTTGGGCATCCCCAAAATTGAGCTTTTGTGTCTCCATAATTCCTTTTATATCACAGTCTCTATAAATCTTAAAAACTTCATACACACAAAACTATAAAAGAACTCGTGAGATAAGTTTGTATAAACCAATGCAAAAACCTTATCATTCTCTACTATAGCAAATGACTAAAATTAGTATTCAACATTGCATACTAAATTCCTATGCATATTTAATACTCATATCCTCAAATAGAATCATTAAACAAGCAAACATAGGCAAACAATGCAAACATAACAACAATCTGCCAAAACAGTACAATGTGTAAAGAATGCAAGAGTATCAATACTTATTGAACTCCAAAAATTATGAAAATTTACCACGCTTTAGAAACTTTATCATAACTTATTTTGAAAAAAGTTTCAGCATTTTATCACATTCTTACGTATCTAGGGAATTTTTGCAACAGCGACAAACTTTCTGTTTTTTAAACATCAACTCATATACTTGCAAAATAAGAACGGTAAAGGCTATACTTGACATTATTATTGAAAATAAAGATGCAAAACATTATTATAAATAACATCAAGCAAATCAAAACAAGAGAAAATGACTCGCCAATCAAAACTCATATCATGTGACGAATGAAAATGTAGCTCCAAGTGAGGTTACCGATAATGTTGAAGACGAAAGAGGGGATGCCTTCTGGGTCATCCTCAAGCTTAGTTGCTTGGATCTTCCTTGAATATTACCTTGGAGTGCCTTTGTCATGCCCAAGATTAGGTTACTGTCAATCCTTATTCTCCTCATATCGATATCTCACACGAAACTTGAAAACTTCAATCACACAAAACTTCACGGAACTTCGTGAGATAGGTTAGTATCATAAAGAGCAAACCATTTCACTTTGGTACTGTAAAAGACAAGATTCATATTTTTTTCCACACAATGCCTACTGTAGCATATCAATTCCACAATTTATATTGAGTAATATAAGCCATAGAAACTAGGAAACAAGCAAACTACGCATTCAAAACAAAATTTGTCAAAAACAGAACAAGTCTGACGTAATATGTAGTCCAACCACACTTCTGCTACTCCAAAAATTCTGAAAAATTGGGATAACATAGAGAATTTGTATATCTATCACCTGCAAATAATTCATATCATAAGCATGTTCCAGTGAATTTTTAAATTTCCTTGACTGAGCACAAAAGTTTCTGTTTATGCACAAATTCAAGTCAACTATCATCCACACTATCCCAAAGGATTTACTTGGCAATTTATTGAAACTAAAGCAATAAAACATGATTACTACAGTAGCTTAATCATGTGAAAACACAAACAGTATGTAAAAGTGTTGGGTTGTCTCCCAACAAGCGCTTTTCTTTAACGCCTTTTAGCTAGGCATGACGATTTCAATGATGCTCGCATAAAAGATTTGAATTGAAACACAAAGAGAGCATCATGAAGCACATGTCAGGCACATTTAAGTCTAACACACTTCCTATGCATTGGGATTTTTTGAGCAAGCAACCCATGAAATCAAGAACCAACTAGCATAGGAAGGAAAAACAAATACAACTTCGAAACAATAAACATATAGAGAAGAAACTTGATATTATTGAGATAGGTAAGAGCAGAAGTTCCTCTCTCATAATAATTTTCAGAAACATCTCATGAAGGGATTCAATAATATAACTATCACAAAAATCACTCTTTACATGATGCACAAGCGTAGTAGATTTATTAATCTTTATGGCATACGTGTCATCATATAATCATCATAGATAGCAACTTTATTGTCATAGTTAATTGAAACCTATTCCAAAATAGTGGATGTATCACTAAATAGTCATGACCTCTCCAAATCCAATTTCACCCATATTGTATTAAGATTCAACACCCTCCGAAATAGTGGCATGCTATCTAGAGTTGACACTCTGCCAAACCCACTTTCATCAATGTAATCATCATAAATAAGAGGCATGCTATCATTGATACGTCTCCAACGTATCTATAATTTATGAAGCATTCATGCTATTTATTATTTGTTTTGAATGATTACGAGCTTTATTATACACTATTATATTACTTTTGGGACTAACCTATTAACCGGAGGCCCAACCCATATTGCTGTTTTATTGCCCGTTTCAGTATTTCGAAGAAAAGGAATATCAAACGGAGTCCAAATGGAATGAAACCTTCGGCAGCGTGATTTTTTGGAAGAATATGTTCCTGGAGACTTGGAGTTCACGTCAGAAGATACTCGAGGCAGCCACGAGATAGGAGGGCGCCCCCCCTGTAGGGCGCGCCCCCGTCGCGTGGGCCCCTCGAGCACGTCCCGACCGACTTCTTTCGCCTATATAAGCCTATGTACCCTAAAACCATCGAATATCAAGATAGATCGGGAGTTCCGCCGCCACAAGCCTCTGTAGCCACCAAAAACCTCTTGGGAGCCCGTTCTGGCACCCTGCCGGAGGGGGAACCAATCACCGGTGGCCATCTTCACCATCCTGGCGCTATCCATGATGAGAAGGGAGTAGTTCACCCTCAGGGCTAAGGGTATGTACCAGTAGCTATGTGTTTGATCTCTCTCTCTCTCTCGTGTTCTCTCGATGGCACGGTCTTCATGTATCGCGAGCTTTGCTATTATAGTTGGATCTTATGATGTTTCTCCCCCTCTACTCTCTTGTGATGAATTGAGTTTCCCTCTTGAAGTTATCTTATCGGATTGAGTCTTTATTTGAGAACACTTGATGTATGTCTTCCGTGTTTATCTGTGGTGACAATGGGATATCACGTGCCACTTGATGTATGTTTTGGTGACCAACTTGCGGATTCCACCCATGAACCTATGCATAGGGGTTGGCACACATTTTCTTGACTCTCCGGTAGAAACTTTGGGGCACTCTTTCAAGTACTTTGTGTTGGTTGGATGAATCTGAGATTGTGTGATGCATATCGTATAATCATGCCCACGGATACTTGAGGTGACAATGGAGTATCTAGGTGACATTAGGGTTTTGGTTGATTTGTGTCTTAAGGTGTTATTCTTGTACAAACTCTTGAATAGATTGATCTGAAAGAATAACTTTGAGGTTGTTTCGTACCCTACCATAATCTGTTCGTTTGTTCTCCGCTATTAGTGGCTTTGGAGTGACTCTTTATTGCATGTTGAGGGATTGTTATATGATCTATCTATGTTATTATTGTTGAGAGAACTTGTACTAGTGAAAGTATGAACCCTAGGCCTTGTTTCCTATCATTGCAATACTGTTTACGCTCACTTTTATCATTAGTTACCTTGCTGTTTTTAAATTTTTAGATTACAAAAACCTATATCTACTATCCATATTGCACTTGTATCACCATCTCTTCGCCGAACTAGTGCACCTATACAATTTGCCATTGTATTGGGTGTGTTGGGGACACAAGAGACTCTTTGTTATTCGGTTGTAGGGTTGTTTGAGAGAGACCATCTTCATCCTACGCCTCCCATGGATTGATAAACCTTAGGTCATCCACTTGAGGTAAATTTGCTACTGTCCTACAAATCTGTGCACTTGCAGGCCCAACAACGTCTACAAGAAGAAGGTTGTGTAGTAGACATCAATCATCATAATAAATTTTCTTATCGAAAGTAGAAGGAATCAAAGGATCATATTCATTAAGCAAAGCATCCCCAAGCTTAGGAAAAGCATTATTTCGAGCAAATATATCTTCAAACATTTCATACTCATTAAACATAGCATCCCCAAGCTTGTGGTTTTGCATATCATCACAATCATTCTTATCAATAGCATGAATGGCACCAATAGTATTGCAAACATTATTATCATAATCTTCCAAGAAAGTGCTAAAAATATTTTCAAGATCATAAGGGACATCATTGTCTTCCCAATCATAATCATTACAACAAGTAGTATGTATAAAAAATCATACTCAATATCATCATCTCCCATCAACATATTTGATTCACTTTCATGAGGCACAATGGTGATAGGAGCAACATTGTTTAGGAGAGATACCTCTTTACCTCTATTCTTTCTTCTTTTCTTCTTCTTCACCACATCATGTGTGGGTTTAATTAATTTTTTCAAGCTTCTTGTTGAAGAGATTGATTGGATAGGAAGAGCCCCCTCGTTACCTGATTCATCATAATAAAAACTCGGAGGGTATTGGGAAATATTTTCCTTTTCGTTAGTGCTCTCTTCATATTCTATTTGTTTTCTTGTCTTTAGATAGTCGGCAATATAAGGATTTTCAATGCCATTTACTGCACAAAATATTTAAATTTACTGTTGATCAAAATCAAGAAATCTCTTGAGACTAAATTTTGCAATCTTATATTTAATAATTGGAGGCACCATTAAAGCCGCTTAATTAACCCACATCATCAATATTAATTGTACCATTGGATTGTAGAATTTACGGCCAAGATAGGTGGAACAGTTGCGTAATAAAGATGGTGCAGTAAAAACGATCTATATCACGTCCATGGGAACTCCACGATGTCCATAGGTATTAAAGGAAAAAAAACTTCCAAGCGTGAAATCTCCATGATAGATAAAAAAAGGCTTCGCGTTATTCCTTGAAAAATAAGCAAAATCATACATCCAATCTCTGTGTTGATTATTTGGTAATCGTTGGATGAATTATCTCACGAGAATTCCTTTTATATTGTCCCACATGAACACCTTTTATCTATAGGACTCCTCTAGCACCTTTTTATTTTCAGGTCCCCTCTACAGCCTACAATCTATATTGAATCAAAAGGAAGAAGGATTCAAAAAATCAAAAGGAAGAAAATCGGCAGAGAATTATGATAAAAGAAAAACTTCTGATTCGTTGGGGCGTTCCGGGTTTCCTCCTTCAATCTAGCGTGTGTTGTTCTCCTCTCTTCCCAGGCATACCTTCCATGGTGTCTTTCTCAATCCTGGCGGTAGTCTTTCTCCTCCCGTAAAAAAGAAACATGCCTCCCAGGTTCACCCATACATCTTCCCAATCTCTCTCAAGTAGAGCACCTCGCTTTTCGTCCTCCAAAAATCTGTAGGCAATCCAAAGGTCACGCCGCCATGAGCCAGGCCATGATTTTGCTAGTCCACCTATAACCCATGGCTTTGTGGTGTTGTTGCAGTTATCCTCGGCACTTCCATCACACAGGTTGAACAAAAGCACCACCAATCACCACCAGCCTCCGTATCGAGATGTTGTAATATTGCACCTACTACCGGTGCCGCCATGAAAATTGGTTCAAGCTAATTCACTTATTCACTCTTTTTCTTAAATCCTCCCATTCCCCATATACTCCACATGCTTGGTACATAGGGTATTAAAATTGATTTTCAGATTATGTAGTGCCAAGACTCACTCGAAACTTCTGTAATGGCATCATCAAGTGTGAGAGATGCATGTCAAAGTTTATGATTCTGTTCGTAATGTCCTACAGTTCCAGTTAGTTGTTAATTTTTGTTAACAAGAAATTAATAAGCATGAGTATGTACCTTGAGACTTCTAGTATTATCATTGACATTTACATGGTTCTTTTGCTGAAGGATTTCCTTCAGAATCAACATCAAAAACATCAGATGTTGAAGACTAGAGGTGATATTCTTTTGTTACAGTGTCTTATGGAGATATATACATATCAATGCTTGTGTTAATTGTACTACGATGATATGTTTAGACCATTTTCCCTTATGCGATTTTTTATTGTAATTGTACATAGATATGCACCATATATATGTCCTATTAAACTATACAAACTATTTCATTATTGTCCTTGGAATGCCCCTATGGATGATATATTTTTCTGTCAATACTGTTGCAAATTTGCAAATACAATAAAGTCACGGAAATACAATAATTGTGTTCATGTTACTATATTATGTGTTCACCCAAATAGCTAGCCCATGCAGGTGCACAGTTCAAGTTGGACTCACTATTCAGTTTTTCTAATGATTTCCTATTTGTGAAAAAAAAACAGAAGATAAGGAGAAGGTATCTGACCGTAGTGTAATGAAGAGTCACAAAACTACCATATATAGAGTTAATATGAATACTTCCATTTTCCTGCTACCTACATGATCCTGATTGGTACACAAGTGCTAATGCCTGGCACTTACTATGTGTCTTCCTGACAAGGTTTCCCATCCGTTTTTGTGAGCAGCTCATGACATTGGTGTCTGAGAAGAAATATTTCACATTATAATGTATTCTTATATCTTGAAAGTCTCCAAAGATATGGAGATGCAAAGCCAAAGAAAATCTTCAGGGTGAAAGGTTAATTTTTTTCCATGTTAAGAGGAACCAGTAAACATTTTGTGTCTTCATAGATTTGTGAGAAGAATGAACATAATGTATATTTTGTGACTGGATATTTATCTATGAGACAATGAACATTCATGTTCATGTCCATGCAGGTATGCACATCCAACTAAGTTATGTGTTCTTTCGGAATTTCTGTTATCATTGATAGCTGAAAGGTAAATGTACTGAACCAACGCAATGTTAAATTTTGCCACTATGTTTACTAGCTGTTGTTTATGTTCTTATTTTAAATGGGTTTATCCCATCTAGCATAATGTCAAAAAGTCTACCAGTGGTATGTATTACTGTGATTCATACAGCATATGTAAAAAATTCGTGGTTGTTTATCATAATCAGTGTGCTGATTCTTCTTTGTTGTAAACAGTATGGAGTATTAAACAATACAAATAAGGTAACATTACAAGCTTTGGTATAAATACGAAATCTTTTCCATCCGAGCCCGGTTGGGTCAATTTCTGAATGAACACGAAATTACTCTTTTTTTAGGAAAGGCTCGAACATTCAGTATAACAAATACCTCAAATAATATTTGTTGTTCTGACAGCCTGGGAAAAATGTGCCCAAACCACGATGTACATATATAACTAACCCTCTTGATGAAGTAACATATTTTTTTACTTAAGAATATAAATATGACCACGTTATCTAGATGTGGCACTTGGAGTCTATAGGTAGGCGCAAAACTACAAATAAATAATTCTTATACTAGAAGAGGAACCACGTGTGTATTTCCTGTATTTAAGCGCGTCAATTAATTATTAATATAAAACATGTCTAACTAACATATATTCCTTCAAATATTCTAAATGGAGATCAAACAAATGCCGAATGTGAACTCTTTTTTATTATCACGTTGATCAAACACTTTGGATCAATAGAAAACTCTATTAATCAAAAAAGAATGACAAAGAATTACTCCTCTAAATGCTCTTATATTAGTTTACGGAGGAAGTAATAGTTAGACACAATGATGCATATGCAAATGAAATTTATGTGACCTAATATTATCCAAGAATTTGACCTAGCCCGTGCAGTTGCACGGGTTGATGACTAGTATACTTAGTTTTATGTTTCATTTCTTCATATCCCAAAAGAAGACTTATCTCCTTATGATCCTCAAGGGTAATCAAGTTATCAAAACTTTTGTACACAATTTGATCATGAAACAATTTGCATTGGAGATTTAAATTACCGTGTTCATTGCAAAGTTCACAAGGACGACGAAAAAAATGAAATCTTTCAGCACAATCATCTAGCTTCTCTTGCAACTTTTTTGTTCCTAAATATTTATGCCTCTTACAAAATCTATCTTCCCTTTTTATGTGCAAATGCACTCCCAATTGACTCTGCAAAAATTGACATACTTATAAAAGACATAATTATCTTGACTACTGCAATCATCATTAGCATTTTGGATATTCAAACAATTCATACTAACAAAATTCCAATCATGCTCATCATTCAAATATTTTGTGCCAAAAAATTTATTGACTTCTTCTTCTAACAATTGAGCACAATTTTCAGATCCATCATTTTCAAGAAGATATAATAAAGATGATCAATAATATGATGCAACCTCACTTCCATTTTTATGTAGTTTTCTTTTATAAACCAAACTAGTGATAAAACAAGTAACTAAAAGATTCGATTGCAAGATCTAAAGATATACCTTCATGCACTCACCTCCCTGGCTACGGCGCCAGAAAAGAGCTTGATGTCTAGTACGCAACTTTATTCTTGTAGACTCGTGTTGGGCCTCCAAGCGCTGAGTTTTGTAGGACATTAGCAATTTTCCCTCAAGTGGATGACCAAAGGTTTATCAATCCGTGGGAGGTGTAGGATGAAGATGGTATCTCTCGAGCAACCCTGCAACCAAATAACAAAAACTCTCTTGTGTCCCCAGGACACCAAATACAATGGTAAATTGAGGTGCACTAGTGCGGCGAAGAGATGGTAATAAAAGTGTAGTAATGATAGTAGATATTGGTTTTTTGTAACAAGAACAATAAAAAATAGCTAGGTAGCAAGTAAGAAAATTGAGCACAAACGGTATTGCAAAGCTTGAAAATGAGGCCTAGGGTCCGTACTTTATCTAGTGTGATCTCTCAACGACGCTAATATAATTGGATCACATAACCATCCCTCAACATTCAACGAAGAATCAATCCAAAGTTCCTATCTAGCGGAGAATATAAGAAGAAATTATTTGTAGGGTACGAAACCACGTCAAAGCTATTCTTTCTGATCAATCTATCCTAGAGTTCGTACTAAAATAACAGCAAGCTATTCTCTTCGGTCGATCTAATCAAGAGTTCGTACTAGAATAACACCATATGACACACATCAACCAACTCTAATGTCACCTAGATACTCCAATGTCACCACGACTATCTCTGAGTTAATATACGATATGCATCCAACAATTTCAGATTCATAATACTCAATCCAATACAAAGAACTTCAAAGAGTGCCCCAAGATTTTCATCGGAGAAACAAAGACAAGAACATGCATCAACCCTATGCATAGATTACCACAATGTCAGCTCAGGAATCCGCGAGTTGAGTGCCAAAACATATATCAAGTAAATCAATACGATACCCCATTGTCACCATGAGTATTCATATGCAAGACATACATCAAGTGTTCTCAAATCCATAAAAGTATTCAAACCAATAAAACAAAATCACAAAGGAAAACTCAATTCATCACAACAAGATAGCGAGGGGAAAACATCATATGATCCGACTATATTAACAAAGCATGTGATACATCAAGATTGTGCATATGATGAACACAAGAGAGAGGCATTAAACACATAGCTACCGGTACAAACCCTTAGCACCGTGGTGGCCGACGAGATGACGAAGATGGCCACAGGTGATGATTCCCCCTCCGGCAGGGTGCCGGAACAGGGTCTAGATTGGTTTTCGGTGGATACAGAGCCTTGCGATGGCGGCACTTCTGATCTAGGTTAACCCCGAGGGTTTTTGGAATATTTGGTGATTTATAGTGCAAAGAGGGGGTGTCGGAGGACACTGAAGTGGGCACAACCCACCACGGCGCGCCTGGGGGCCCAGACGTGCCCTGGTGGGTTGTGCCCCCCTTGGGGCACCCTCCAGGTGCAGCTCTGGACCATTGGGTGTCTGCTGGTCCATAAAAATTCCACAAAAAGTTTCGCGGTGTTTGGACTCCATTTGATATTGATTTACTGTGATGTAAAAAACAAGCAAAACACAGCAACTGGCACTTGGCACTTGGTGATAGGTTAGTCAAAAAAATGATATAAAGTTGCTATAAAATGATTGTAAAACATCCAAGAATGATAATATAAGAGAATGAATACTTTGTAAATTATAGATACGTTGGAGACGTATCAACCCACGGGTCTCGTATGCTGCTGCTACTGCGTCCGACCGGCTACCGTTGCTGGCGGTGGAGGTTGAGCCCTCCCGCGTGCCGATAGTGCGCAGACCTCACTTCGTGGTCCCGTGATGAGACGGTGTGTGAAGCTTCAAGACCATGTTGGCACAGGGTGGTGGTTGGTTTTGGTGGTGGGCTCCGGAGCACCCTAGGTGATGGATGGGATTGGGTGAAATTCCGTTCGTCATGGCCGGCACCAATGTGGTGGCACTTCAGGTTGCCGCTAGACCTTCCTAGAGGGCGTCGGGGGCTACCCTTCTTCTCTCCTCGTCGAGTACCGGGGGAAACCCTTGGCGGCAGCGTCGTCATCGTCATGTCCCTTCTTGGAGGTGTTGATTGGTACCGACGCATCAGAGTCTTGGAGCATGGTGGGAGATCTACGGTGGGCGCAGTGGTCCCAAGGCTTTTTCATTTTTATCGATCCATCATTGTCGGCATTTGTTCCTTTTGTTTCCTCTTTCGTTTCCTTTGGGCGTGTCTGTGCTGCTTCCTCCCCAGCACCTATAGTTGGTTGTACCAGTTGGTTGCTTTGTAATACAGAATACAATGAGCGTCGAGAAGTCCTAATGAAGACATAGAAGGATGGACGGGCAACCATCACAAGGGGTTGGCCTAGAGTCGTGCGCGCATTAAGCATGGAGGAGGGCACAATATGGGCATTTTGCTTCACCTTCTCCAGCAACCAGAATGTCTTTCGCCTCTGTCTTTATAGTCTTCAATACAACTATGGTTCATTATTCTTTACTTGGTGCTTCGGGAGTTCTTCAGTATATGTACATGTGCCTTGAATTATACATTCATGGTGGAACCTATATTTGTAATAAACATGGTTATATATGAAATAACGGTTTGCCTACTTTCAAATTCAAAATTGATGATTTTTAAATTAGGGATTAAACAAGGGATAAATTAGGGCTAAATTAGGAATTACACGGCACACGGTTTGCGAAAGCAAAACGACTGCATAGACATGGAGATCAGACACGTTTCTTGGATCCACTATGTGTGTGATCAATCTCTACCGCACACACCATCACCCAAGAAAAACGTTTGTGATTAACAACAGCATCACACACAGTTCCTTTTAATTAAATGTTTGTGAAAGTCACCTTATCACGCACGTTTGGCAAATATGGGTTGTTTATAATGTTGTACGCATCGCAAACGTTTGGTCATAGAAGAACGTGTGTGATAGGTCTTCATCCGACGTAGGTACGAAGGATGAATCGCGTGGGATGTATTCAAACATTGCATACAATTTTATAGGCACAAATGTATGCGCTCTTACATTGAATCACATACAGTCGAGGAAAAGTAAATGTGTGTGATTTTCTGCTTATCGTACATGTTATATAATCGTGAACTGTTTGTGATGGGTCGCGCATCGTAAAAGTAGCACCACAAAATACTGTCTGCAATGGCAAAGCGAGCACAAACGAGTTACAAGGATGAAGCGTTTGGGATATTCAAGATATCAGAAACAGTTTTATAGGAACAACTGTATTGCATCCAGGCTTCGTATCTGTAAGTGCATCTAGTGCCACCCCTAGTTGGTTTTGGAGTATTGACGACAAAGTTGGTTGAGGGATTAATGCGTTTGTGAGAATTGCAGGATAACGCAGGTAGTGTCCCTCATTGATTCGGTTTACCTACTAGAGATGACCCCTAAAAATGTATGAAGACATTGAAGACAATGGTGGTATGTGAAGATATTCACATTGAAGACTATGACATGAGAAGACATTGAGCGAAGACTATGGAGCGCGAAGACTGTGTTGTTTCGTTGTTTCCTTTTCTTCTTTGTTGAGTCATAGGAACCACCGTACTGTTAAGTGGGGTCCAAGTGAACAAAGTCAGAGTGACTGAAGTGATGCTCAACCCAAATCCTATGTCTTCGAGCGAAGACAATGAGAGCAAATCTTATCCAGAGCTGGATGAGTCAGCTTTGCTTGTAGCCCAAGTAAAGTTGTCGTGTGTGTTTGAAATCTGACCGTTGGAACACGTGTCAGTTCCTTAGTGACCCAGGGTCATTTCGGACATATCAGGTCGGGTTGCCTTGTGGCTATAAATAGCCCACCCCCTACACCATAAATTGGTGGCTGCTCAGAGTTAGTTTACGGCTTTTGTCGTTTTGAGAGCAACCCACCTCGAAGCCTTTGAGAGAGAAATCCTTGCGAGGACAAAGCCCAAACACCCAGAGCCAAAGAGTGTTAGGCATCACTGAAGTCTTTCTGTCTGTGTGACCTGAAGACTTATTACACTTGAGGACTGTGTATCCTCCAGCCGGTTAGGCGTCGCGTTCTGAGCATCCAAGAGTCATTGTGGATCGCCGGTGAACGAAGTCTGTGAAGGTTCGGAAGTCTACCTTGAAGACTTACCAGAGTGATTGGGCGAGGACTGTGTGTCCTTAGCTCAAGGGGAATAAGGTGAAGACGCGGTCTTCTGAGTTGAATCTCAGCCTCCCTAACCAGACGTACAGTTGTCACAGCAACTGGAACTGGTCCAACAAATCCTGTGTCTTCAACAAGTGACTGGTTCTATCCCTTCCCTCCTTTACTTTGAGTTTGTCTTCGTGAAGTCATTGCTTATTTGTCTTATCTGTTTGACTTCATTGCTTGACTACTATCGTTGATTGGCTTCATACTATCTTCCATCCTGATCCTTACTACCTAGCTGCTATTAGTCTTTGTACGTTCACATTATTGCATACTTGACTATGGCTTGCTTGTTGTAGTTTATCTTCCGCTGCATATCAATTAGGTCATTTCTATTGTTTGTCTTCGAAACTTCCACATTTTGAAGACTTTGATAAAAATCGCCTATTCACCCCCCCTCTAGTCGATAACTAGCACTTTCAATTGGTATCAGAGCAAGGTACTCCCTTGTTCTGTGTGATTCGGTTTAACCACCTGGAGTTTAGCTATGTCGACTGCAGGATTGAGGAATGTATCTTGCCCCACCTTTGACGGTCATGAGTATCCTCGGTGGAAAGCCATGATGAAGAAGCGACTCATGGCTATGGATAGCGAACTGTGGACCGTCACTGAGATTGGTCTTACCGATCTATGCAAGATGGCGGAGGCTGATGACATTCGCAAGTACACTCTACTGAACCTCACAGCGAAGGATGTCATCTGCTCCTGTCTGTCCCGAAATCAGTTCAGGAACGTCATGCACCTCAATCACGCGAAGCTAATCTGGGACCGGCTTTCTGAGGTCTATGAAGGTCATCTTAATCGTCATGATCCTTGGCTTGATGACTACAAGGAGTCTCTTAAAGAGATGACCTTTCCACCTGAATCGTCTTCATCTTCACCATGCCTCATGGCAGGGGGTGCTAAGGTAACTGAATGCTACCTCTCTGAAACTAGTGATGATGAATCAGGTGATGAATTTGGCCCCAGCTATGTCAAACTTGCTTCCCTTGCCACTAAACAACAAAGAGCTTTGGAAAAGGTTCAAAACATGCTTAGTAAGAGCGATGATATGTTGGGCGAAGAAATGGATCAGTCAAAAGCTTTGGCTGAGAGTCTTCAGAGACTTCATTCCAAGTTTGACGCCCTTCAAGATCAACATAATGCACTCTTGTCTGATCATGAGAAACTTTCTTCTGAATGTCTTCAAAGAAAGCAAGATCTTGAAAAGATAAGAGTGGATTATGGAGATCTTCTGAAGGAGCGCGATTCATTACTTGCTCAACAAATCAGCGTTACACAGAATGGATTTGAACCACCATGTCTAAAATGCATTGAGCGTGATAACGCTACTAATGCTGCTACTATTGCATTGTCTTCAACTACTGATGTGGAAACTAACCCCTCTACGGAGGATACCACTGCTATTGCTGATGAAAATGCTAGGTTGAAGACATTGCTTGAAACAGGGATGTATAAAAGTCTGAAAGGACATCAGACACTTTGTGATGTCCTCAAAAAGCAGATTCTGAACCGAAACCCTAGGAAAGAGGGTGTTGGGTTCGAGAGGAAAATGAATGCTGATGGTTCCTATTGGAAGCCTGAGCAGTATCCCAAAACCACATGGGTTGCTGCAAAGGAACCTTCAGTGGATCCATCCACTTTATCTGGCTTTACCTGTGCTAATCCTATTATCATTGATGAATCCTTTGATGCAAACTATAAACTGTTCAAAAATCAGAATGGTGAAGTGTTTGCCAGGTATATTGGTACTAACTGCAGGAATGGACCACCTATGAAGAAGATCTGGGTTCCCAAAAGCTGTCTTGAGAATCTTCCAGTGAATGTCATCATGACACCACCAGGGAAGAAGACAAACCCCAGACCAAAGGCATCATATGGTCCAACGGCTTCATACGAATACAGGACTCACTTGAGTCACCCTAACGCCAATGTTTTGCAGGGAAATCGTGCTCAAACTTATGAATATGAACGTGTGTCCTCAAACCGCCATGTTCATAGGACTAAGAACTTTTCTGCTTATTCATATGAGTATCATTCATCTCCTGCAAGGCTATTTGCTAGGGCTTCAAAGCCGAATTCTCAGATGCTGCACTTAGACTCATTGCTTCTAAGCCACCCCTGAAGATGTGGGTGGTGAAGAAGAATTAACTCTCTTTTGCAGAATATGGTCTCCAGCCAGCAATCAAAGGCGTCCGATACTATTGCTGGGGACCTAAAACACATAAGGGACGCATGATAAAATGACTTACTATGTATTCCACATATGAATCGCTTACCTGTCATACTGTGTGTTCTAACCTTGATCTAAGCTGTGATAATCCTAGTGTGCGTCAAATGCTTATGCTTCACAACATACCTTGTGAAGCCTATCCTCCTAACTGCACTGTAGGGTATGACACCTCGTGCTTCAGAATGGATTATCGACAGCGGATGCACTAATCATATGACTGGTGATCGAAGTCTTCTCATGGACTCAACCTTACGTCCATCCGACAAGAGTCAAATCACATTTGCTGACACTGGTAAAAGCAAGGTATTGGGTCTAGGTAGAGTTGCAATCTCAAAGGATCAACACATGGATAAAGTGATGCTTGTTGAATCCCTTGGGTTCAACTTAATGTCTGTCTCAATGCTTTGTGACTTGAACATGATTGTGCTATTTGGAAAATATCGTTGCCTTGTACTAATGGAATCTGACAAGTCTCTAGTCTTTGAAGGGTATAGGAAAGATGATCTATACATGGTAGATTTCTCAGCAGGTCCACAGCTTGCCGTATGTCTTCTTGCAAAAGCTTCAGAATGCTGGCTCTGGCATCGGAGGCTGGGGCATGTTGGCACAAGGAACTTACACACACTCGTCAAGAAGAAGCATGTCATAGGCATCAAAGGTGTCAAGTTCAAGAAAGATCATTTGTGTGGTGCCTGTGAAGCTGGAAAGATGACTAGGGCGAAGCACCCCTCAAAGACAATCATGACGACATCTCAACCCTTCGAGCTGTTACACATGGACTTATTTGGCCCTACTCACTACTCTACCCTCATAACAACAGCTTGTCTCTATGGCTTCTTCATTGTTGATGACTACTCAAGATATACATGGGTGCACATAATCCTCTACAAGACTGAAGTACAAGATGTCTTCAGACGATTCGCCAATCGAGCCATGAACAATTATGGCGTCAAGATCAAGCATATCAGAAGTGATAACGGCACTGAATTCAAGAATACCGGGCTTGATCTTTATCTGGATACAATGGGAATCACTCATGAGTTTTCTGCTCCATACACACCTCAGCAAAATGGCATTGTAGAGCGCAAGAACAGAACCCTCATTGAGATGGCTCGAACAATGCTCGATGAGTACAAGACACCAAGAAAGTTCTGGCCTGAAGCTATTGATACAGCATGTCACATCATCAACCGTGTTTACATCCACAAGCTTCTGAGCAAAACATCCTATGAGCTCCTTACTGGCAAGAAGCCAAATGTCAGCTACTTCAGAGTCTTTGGTGCTAGGTGCTGGATCAAGGATCCCCATCACAAGTCAAAATTTGCACCTAAAGCTCACGAAGGCTTCATGCTCGGTTATGGAAAGGACTCGCACTCTTACAGAGTCTTCAACCTCTTTCACTACAAAATCGTTGAAACTGTGGACGTGCGATTTGATGAAACCAATGGTTCACAACGAGAGCTCCTGCCAAGCACATTAGATGAAGCTCCTCCCAGCGAATCTATCAAGCTGATGGGAACTGGTGAAATCATGCCTTCTGAAGCACAGCCTGAAGAGGAACTTATCATTTCTGCACCAAACCAACCTGAAGACAATGCTCAGACCGAAGACAATCCTCCCAATGATGACAATGATCAGCATGAGCAAGGTCTTCGTCCAGTTCATCCTCGTGTTGCAAATGAAGTACAAATTGAGAAGATAATTGATAGCATCAATGCACCTGGTCCACTTACTCGCTCAAGAGCAACACAGTTAGCAAATTTCTGTGGGCATTTTTCATTTGTATCAATATCAGAACCCAAGAAAGTTGCTGAAGCCTTTATGGAACCTGAATGGATTCAAGCCATGCAAGAAGAACTTCAACAGTTCAAGCTGAATAATGTTTGGGAACTTGTCAAGCGCCCTGACCCTCGCAAGCATAACATTATTGGCACTAAATGGATATATCGAAACAAGCAAGATGAGCATGGTCAAGTCGTCAGAAACAAAGCACGTCTTGTGGCTCAAGGATATACTCAAGTTGAAGGAATTGACTTCGATGAAACATTTGCTCCTGTAGCAAGGCTTGAAGCTATTCGCATACTGCTAGCCTATGCTAATCACCACAACATCTTGCTATATCAAATGGATGTGAAGAGTGCATTCCTCAACGGCAAGATTGAAGAAGAAGTGTACGTTGCTCAACCACCTGGCTTTGAAGATCCAAAACATCCTGATATGGTGTACAAACTAAACAAAGCACTGTATGGCCTCAAACAAGCTCCTCGCGCTTGGTATGATACGATCAAAGACTTCCTAAAGAGCAAAGGCTTCAAACCTGGATCCCTCGATCCCACACTCTTCACGAAGACATATGATGGTGAACTGTTTGTGTGCCAAATATATGTGGATGACATTATCTTCGGCTGCACCAACCAGAAGTATAGTGATGAGTTTGGATACATGATGCAAGAGCAATATCAGATGTCCATGATGGGTGAGCTGAAGTTCTTCCTTGGTCTTCAAATTCGTCAGCAAAGGAACGACATCTTCATATCTCAAGAAAAATATCTCAAAGACTGTCTGAAGAAGTTTGGAATGCAAGATTGCAAAGGGTACACGACGCCAATGCCAGCCAAACACCATCTTGGTCCTGACGACAATGGTAAAGAGTTCGATCAAAAGGTATACCGCTCCATGATTGGTTCTTTACTTTACCTATGTGCATCTAGGCAAGATATTATGCTTAGTGTTTGCATGTGTGGTCGATTCCAAGCGGCACCAAAGGAATCTCATCACTTAGCTGTGAAGCGAATTCTTAGATATTTGGCTTACACCCCAACACTCGGATTATGGTATCCAAAGGGCTCAAGATTTGATCTGGTTGGATTCTCGGATGCTGATTATGCTGGTGACAAGGTCGATCACAAGTCTACATCAGGCACATGTCACTTTCTGGGACGATCACTTGTCTGTTGGTCTTCAAAGAAGCAAAACTGTGTATCACTCTCAACTGCTGAATCTGAATACATTGCTGCTGGATCTTGCTGCGCTCAGCTTCTGTGGATGAAGCAAACTCTCAAGGACTATGGCATCAATCTGAAACAAGTCCCTCTCTTCTGTGACAACGAAAGTGCAATCAAGATTGCCAACAGTCCAGTTCAGCACTCGAAGACAAAGCACATTGAAATTCGTCATCATTTTCTCAGAGATCATGTCATGAAGAAAGATATTTACATCATTCACGTCAACACTGAAGAGCAACTGGCAGATATCTTCACAAAGCCCTTGGATGAGAAAAGGTTTTGCAAGTTACGGTGTGAGCTGAATATCTTGGAATCCTCAAATGTCCTGTGATCAGGCACACATCCTAACACTTATGCATGTTGATGACTTGGATGTGCAACACACGAAGTAAAGTATATCTTCAATCAATGAAGACTTACATTCTGAGTGTGAATACATTAACATGGAATTTGACTTCAGAGCGCCATGATAATTGTGCGCCGTGTCTGGGTCTAATACTTCCTGTACGGTGGGTAACGCCACCACCAAATTTCTTGGTTTGAAGTGTTTCACTCATGGAGTTATTGTTGAATATCTTCGCATTTGGTCTGTCTTCAACTTTCAACTTATCTTCATGATTTACTTCACTATGTTGAGTTGATTGCTTTCTCATATATATATATATATATATATATACACTAGTATTTTGTCCTCTATAGCATTCACTTATAGCTATGTCTTCATTTGTGAATCTTTTGAACTAAGTGAATGTGATCGGACCCTAACCTCTCTATGCTTTCTATCTCAAACTCTATCTGTCCAAATCATATGCATTCTATTGAAACTATCAAATGTCTTCTCTGCATCCTTGTCAGCAGAAGGCACAGAGACAAACATCAAGTCCTTTTAAATGATTCATCTTTATTGTTGAAATCCGGAGAAGCCGGAACAACCATCCGACAAACTTGGCGGGCGTGGGACCATGGGACAACTCTGAGTATGTTGCATGCTTGCCACATGTCCCACGGATGTGAACAGGGAGGGCACCTGCGTAATTGGGCTTTGCCACACACCTACTTATAAATACGTGTCCCCTGTGGTCAAGAAAACCTTCTTCCACATCTCCATCTCGTCAAACCCTAGCGCCACCGCTAGCTCTCGACGATGCCGGCGACGAAGCGCTTAGCTGCCGCAACTTCTCCGACGCCGTCCTCACGCCGGCCGCGGGCATCGTCCTCTCCGCCGCCGCCGTAGGTGTACTCCATCGCCAAGTTAGGGCACGATGGATTGAACTGCTCGGTCTCCTATTCATCCCATCTAGCAGTTCTTCGTGTGGTAAATATAACTCTATTTTTACCATCTTTTTGATCCGCATTGATTCATCCTATTTACCAAAATTGGTTTCTGTCTACACAATGTTAGATCTATTCTGTCTGCATCTCATACTGCCTAGTATATTCACTTAAGCTTCATATATAGTTAGATTCCTCACTTGTACTTATTCACGGATTCGTACAAATCTAGAACCAACTCTCAACATATAAGTGAATGCATTCGCAGCATGCGGTCAATGTCTTCAAACTGATTTATCTTCAAATCTTCTGAGAATGCATATGACCTCTTCCCCTTCCCTCGCATCTCTAATGCTATCACAGGTACATGTCCGTGGGAGAATCCCTTGGTTCTCATAGTCTGCATTCGTTTGCAGAATTCTTACAGCAACACATTAACTCTCCTGAAGCTAGTTCCTGTTTGACCAGCAAGCGAAAGCCCTTGAAGCCTTTGACCAGCAAGCGAAAGCCCTTGAAGCCATTCAGTTTGAAGTTCATGGCTGCAGAGAAATCAGTAAGGAAGGGTGGCAGACAGCGTCGAGGTGGAACATCAAAAGATTTGCCTGATGACCTCGCAGAAATCTACAAGACAGATCCTCAAGAGGATTATAATCAGCGCAAGCACTACTAGGGAAAAGCCTATACACAGAAAGTTACTAGTTACCCTCGCTACTGCTACTTACCAGTAGCGCAGGGTTTTAAACCTCGCTACTACTAAGTTTATAGCAGCAGCGCGGGTTTTTAACCCTTGCTACTACTAAGCGGTCTCTACCGTGCCCCCCGAGACATGCCATAGTAGTAGCGCGGGTTTTTAAAACCTCGCTACTACTAAGTTTGATAGCAGTAGCGTGCTTTTTAGCCCTCGCTACTACTAAGTGGTGCCATAGTAGTAGCGAGGGGCTAAAAACCGCGCTACTACTAAAGGTCCCATTTTCAAACTCTACCCCCCCCCCCTTGTGGATCGCCTTTTCAGTTTAAAAAAAATAAAAGAAAATAATGAAAATGTCAAAAAAATAAAAGAAAATAAGTTTGCCATGTGATATGTGGTCTAGTTGTTGGGAAAATTTGCAAATATGAATTTCGACTTTATTTGCAAAATCTCTCGAGAATTTGTAAAAATGGGCATAACTTTTGCATACTAACTCAGATGAAAAAGTTTTTTATATGAAAAATCTTCTACTCGAAAAGTTACATCCAAATTTAACTCGGGGAACCCCGTTAAACATTTTCAAAATCCTCAAAAACCAAACAGAAAAAAAGTTACGGGGCTTTTAAGATCTAGAATGGAAAAAATTGAAAAAAATTCAAACTGTGTGGTCAAACTGTGGTCAAACAAGTGTCAAACTAATTATTCTAGAATATTAGTGTTACTAAATAATTATTTTAGTTTTCTTGAATTTTGGTCAAATCTGGTCAAACTATGGCCAAACTGTGGTCAAACTATGGTCAAACTATGGTCAAACTAATTATTCAAGAAATATTAGTGTTACTAATTTTTTAGAACAATAGTTTCAAACTCAAATAGTGAAATGTGTGACTTCATGCTCAAGCCAAATTCCTGAGGTTAATAGGATTGACATCTTACTATTGTCAGGAAAACGACAAGTGCAGACTTGGAAACGAGGGAGAATAGAACCCGGAAGTTAAGCGTGCTCAGGCTGGAGTAGTGAGAGGATGGGTGACCGTCCGAGAAGTTCGATGATTTGGAATGATGAGGGGTGATTAGAGATTAAATTGAGCAGCGATGAGGGGTGATTAGAGATTTGAGGTTAAAATAGTTTAGAAATTTGAAAATTAGGGAAAAAATCGATTTTTTTTTTCGAAAAATTCAAAAAAAAACCGCGCTGGTAGTAGTAGCGCGGATTTTTACCCACGCTACTACTAAAGGACGTAGTAGTAGCACGGGTGGCACCCGCGCTACTGCTATACGTTAGCTGTAGCGCCTTATTTGTAGCGCCGGCTCCCGCGCTACTAATAGGCCCAAAACCCACGCTGCTGCTAGGCTTTTCCCTAGTAGTGAAGACCCGAATCCCATGGATTCGACGCTATTGGGCCGAACAATTAATGGTTCAAGTACAAGTTCGTGACCCAGGAGTACGCTGAGAAAAATGCGATCAAGAGTCCTTGGGGTGATATTCTCTATCGAGGCCTTCCCCCCAAGAACAAAGCTGAAGCTATTGCACAAGAATTCTATCCTTGTATGGTCCGTGGACCACAGCCTGAAAATGCTGATCCATCCTCATTGCTCTAGTGTCGTGATGATAATCTCTTCAAGCGCAACTTCCAGTATGCAAAGGCATCAGCAAAGGAAAACAAGAAGTCATGGGGATTAGACTTCAATCCTGGTCCCTCTGCTCCCCATAATGACGGCACACGTGAAGGTGAAAAAAATGAGATCGGCCCCTTCACGAACCTTGATGGCCTCGTCTCATACATCTTGGTACAAGGTGCCAAAGTGGATCATTCTGATAATGATGCTGATACTGATGAAGCCCCTGCTCCTCCTCCAAGGCCGCAGAAGCCCAAGAAAACTAAGGCTTCATCATCAGCTGCACCTCCAAAAGCTTCTTGTGTGAAGCCACTGGCCACTCCACCTCCTGAAGACAGTGTGCAGTCTGAAGATCTTTCACGCATCTCCAAGAAGACGGAGAAGAAAAAGAAAATCATCAAGAGTACTGATTAGACATTGACTCCTGCTGCCCTTCTGCGTGAAGAGCACATTGATCTGTCCAGTGATGACGATCTTGCAGATGATGCTCTTGAGCAACTGACCAAGAGCAAGGAAGAAGTAGAGATCTTCAATAATTTGCCTCTCTTTGACGTGGCAATCATCCATAACTTCATTGATGAGTGGTTTGACACACCAAATCTCAGGTTTGATGACTTGCAACTTCCCATTGGCCTCAGCGTCTGCTTCAATGGCGCTATTGCTTGTGAGCTAGCTATTGCTCAGCGCATTGTTGAACTGAAGCACAAGATTGACTATGAAAAGGCTCAGTTCAAGAAGCATGTGGGCACGCTCAACGTGCAAGATGTCAAAAACTTCAAGATCATGCTGAACGAGCTCAAAGAAGCTTTTCACAAGAAGCGTGAAGAAGCTCGAGGCTCTAGAGAGCGCATGAAGAATTTGGCTGACAAGTGTGTGCTTGCCTACAATGAGGATGAGAAGCGCAAGACTCTTGGTCGTCCTGGCATCGACCCCAGGATGGCTGCAAAAAAGAAGAAGCTATCAACTGTCCAACCTGCATCTTCAAGGCAGGATGAACCACGCATAGTCTTTCCAAGCAGCATGACTGGCTCGAAGCCAAATGGCCTGTCAACCGCTTCAGAACAAAAGAAGACGAGGGCTGCAGAGGCTGAAGCCAGTAAACGAAAACCCTCAGAAGCCTTTGATGCTGCTCCCTCCAAGAAGAAGCGCAAAACCAAGAAGAATCGGGCTGCTCCCACAGAGCCCCTTGTTGTTGAACCTATCTCAGTGGTTCGCCCTACATCTGCAAATCAAGAACTACGAATGATTGTTCATGAGCCAGCTTCCACAGAGGCTCATGAAGCTGAAGACATTCCAGCAGTTGATCCCATCGCTGCTGAAGACATTGGTCACCATGACAATGTTGAAGATGATGAAGTTCTTCCTCAGATTGAACACAACATGGTATCATCGCCTGTTCTCACGAACAGCGAAATCATCAGCATTGGTCGTCCTCTGATGCCAATTGCTCAGGATACATCATGGGCTGATCGCCCGCAACAACAAGACTCCCCCAGTACTCCCCAACAACAACAAGTCACACCATCTGTGCAAGTTGAAGAGGATGAGGGCCTGCCTACTCCATCTCCAAAGGCGTCGCCTGTTTTACAAAGGATTCGCAAAGGACCAATGCCTCAAGTCCCTCTTCCAAGCGTTCCAGAAGGAGAAGTGCATCACCAACCTGTTGCACGTCAAGTGTTTTTAGAAGCCACTCAAACTGTGAATGTCTTCGTGTCTGAAGCCCAAGCTGCTGAAGACAATCTGGCTGCATCAGTTGATGACGAACATCAAGAAGATCGTGTCTCTACTCCCCCATTCCTGAAGAAGTTGTTCCAGAAGTGAACGTGCCCTTACCAGACCCTCCAGCTCAACAAGTGGAGGTTGAAAACGTTGAGGCTGCCACCACTAACACGAATGAAGCCAATGACGTAGTCATGGCTGAAGCTAATGTGGAGCCTGCACCAAGCAACATGCCAGAAGTCAATGCTGCAACTGTTCCTGAAGCTTCTGTTGTGCAGCCTGAAGCCACTGTTGCTGCCACTGCTCCTGTTCCGCCACCAAGGCCCTATACAATTGAGCAAGCATACAACCATGGCGAGCTAATCACAGTAAAATGGCCCGTTCTGGCCCCCCCGCCTAATATCTCTGGTCCTCAATTTGATTATCACATTGAGCATAGGCCTCAGGTCCAGAAACCAAAGCCAAGACTGCCAAGGTTTCCAGGTACTGCCACATCTATCGGGTCCTTCAATGCAAATGGCTTCAAAAGCCACAACACCTTCTTTGACAGCTCAAAGAACCCCTACTCAAGGCCAAGAATATCATCTGATTATTTCTGGAGTCATCAGCAGCGAAGCTATTACTCCTGCGTTCTGTATGATCAAGGGCGCATTTTCCCTCATATGCGCCTCGACACTGAAGCCATTGCTGGACTGCCATGCTTAGAAGAAGCACTTGACTGCTTTCGTGATGCTGGTCTGCTCAGCTTTGTGACAGACAAAGAACATTGGAATGAAGAACTTTTGCTTCAATTATGTGCTACCCTCAACATTCGCGGCTACAACAGGGATACAAAAACATGGATTCTCGAGTGGATGACTGGAAATGTTCATCATGATGCCAAAGCTCTTGACAAGATTGAGCTCACAGTCCTATCCACTCTTTGAGAGCTATACGAACCTGGTTGTCAAAACCACCGCAATGCACTCGAGAGCATCTTCCATAAGCCTGAACCCAACATGAGCCAGATGCTGAGCATGATGAAGCCATTGCCACATGACGCTGAATACCCTAAGGAGTTCTTTGTTGATGACCTTGAGTATCTGCCGCGCACCATATATCACATCATCAGGCGGACTCTATGGCCTATCAAAGGACATTCATCAGCTGCAAAACTTGAAGGAGCCATGAAGACATTGGTCTTTTACATCCTCAATGGCATCAGCTTCAATGCACAAGATTTCTTCCTCAGGCAACTGGCTGCATCTGGATCTGACCTTTTTGGCCTGAAATTCTATGCTCCATGGGTCATGCGCCTCATCAAGCAACACTCTGCTGTCAACTATCAGCCCTATGCTCGCAATCATGTGATCTTTCTACCAGAGGTTGATATGTTAGTTGAAGCCATATACCCTGAGCCTGCGAAGAAGCCTCTTTGTCTTCAAAATGCTGAACATCAAAGCTTCACTCAGCCTATGGAAGGAGTCCAAGCTGTTACTCGTGTCTATCCGCTGGTTGGAAACACTCGTCTGCCTCATCGTGCGCCAACTGAAGCTACTGAGAGCACAATTTCTCAAAGGCCAAAGAAGCGCTCTCGGGTCCTAAATAACCGAGAACTTCTTGTGGCTCTGCATCAGAAACAAGATAAGCATCATTTTTGGCTCAAGCGTCAGATGCAAAGTCTCTTGGTGGATGTAAATCGCATTCGAAATCTTGCCACCAAGAATGCATTTGTCACTCACGAAACCTGTCGGCGATCATGGAAAAGTTTGACCCTGCTCAGTGCTGAAGCAGATCTTCAAGAAGATGGCTTCACTGAACGATTCAAGTTTGGCTCCACTCCTGCACGGAATGCTGTCCTACGACGAACTCCATCCCTTGAAGACTCTGACTATTCTTCCTCCGCGGCAACTGTGAATGCCAACGTGATCGATGATGAAGACGATGCTACTTCACCACCCCCTACTTCTGCATGCATCAACACTGCACCAAGTTCGTCTGCACCGCCAGACGACAACGACAACCCTGCTGCTTCAACTACTCCTCATGAGGACGAGTAGATGCTCTATGTCTTCAAACCTTTTTGGTCATTACTGATAAAAGGGGGAGAAGCGTATGAGTTTGATAGTCTTCAAGCGGGTTCATATGGGCGGTTGCTTTATATTTTGCCTACTCTTGCTTTTATACATTTCGTTCGTTGAGTTGTAACACTTAAACTCGATGGTCGTCTGCTACTTATTTGCTCTTTCATGTGCGATGATAACTTACACACTTAGATCATTCTGCAGACGTCCATTTTCCATTATGCATGTCATTCCTCAAGTTATATCATTTCATGCATGATGAATTATCTTCATAAGTTGAAGAGGATCTCCACAAGTACAACCTTCCATGTGCATTTGCATTCCAAAAGCAAATTACTTATATGCACATCTTCAGAGGGAGCCCTTGCCACTTATGAAGACAATGCCCTATCCTTTACAATTTCACATACTTTATTCCCGTTGAAAACTTCAACCAGTTTTTCATCAATCACCAAAAAGGGGGAGGTTGTAAGTGCATCTAGTGACACCCCTAGTTGGTTTTGGAGTATTGACGACAAAGTTAGTTGAGGGACTAATGCGTTTGTGAGAATTGCAGGATAACGCAGGTAGTGTCCCTCATTGATTCGGTTTACCTACCGGAGATGACCCCTAAAAATGTATGAAGACATTGAAGACAATGGTGGTATGTGAAGATATTCACATTGAAGACTATGACATGAGAAGACATTGAGCGAAGACTATGGAGCGCGAAGACTGTGTTGTTTCGTTGTTTCCTTTTCTTCTTTGTTGAGTCATAGGAACCATCGTATTGTTAAGTGGGGTCCAAGTGAACAAAGTCCGAGTGACTGAAGTGATGCTCAACCCAAATCCTATGTCTTCGAGCGAAGACAATGAGAGCAAATCTTATCCAGAGCTGGATGAGTCAGCTTTGCTTGTAGCGCAAGTAAATTGCCGTGTGTGTTTGAAATCTGACCGTTGGAACACGTGTCAGTTCCTTAGTTACCCAGGGTCATTTCGGACATATCAGGTCGGGTTGCCTTGTGGCTATAAATAGCCGACCCCCTACACCATAAATTGGTGGCTGCTAAGAGTTAATTTACGGCTTTTGTCGTTTTGAGAGCAACCCACCTCGAAGCCTTTGAGAGAGAAATCCTTGCGAGGACAAAGCCCAAACACCCAGAGCCAAATAGTGTTAGGCATCACTGAAGTCTTTCTGTCTGTGTGACCTGAAGACTTATTACACTTGAGGACTTCGTATCCTCCAGCCGGTTAGGCGTCGCGTTCTGAGCATCCAAGAGTCATTGTGGATCGCCGGTGAACGAAGTCTGTGAAGGTTCGGAAGTCTACCTTGAAGACTTACCAGAGTGATTGGGCAAGGACTGTGTGTCCTTAGCTCAAGGAGAATAAGGTGAAGACGCGGTCTTCTGAGTTGAATCTCAGCCTCCCTAATCAGATGTACAGTTGTCACAGCAACTGGAACTGGTCCAACAAATCCTGTGTCTTCAACAAGTGACTGGTTCTATCCCTTCCCTCCTTTACTTTGAGTTTGTCTTCGTGAAGTCATTGCTTATTTGTCTTATCTGTTTGACTTCATTGCTTGACTACTATCGTTGATTGGCTTCATACTATCTTCCATCTTGATCCGTACTACCTAGCTGTTATTAGTCTTTATACGTTCACATTATTGCATACTTGACTATGGCTTGTTTGTTGTAGTTTATCTTCCGTTGCATATCAATTAGGTCATTTCAATTGATTGTCTTCGAAACTTCCACGTTTTGAAGACTTTGATAAAAATCGCCTATTCACCCCCTCTTGTCGATAACTAGCACTTTCAGTATCCCCGACTGTTTCTGGGTCGTGTGGGAAGGATCCCCCCCTATCGCACACACTCACTTGGTGACAGCTCAAAATGTCGTCACAGAAAGGTGTTAAAAACCGTTTGTATAGCACGTCGATGTACTAGTGCTATAATAATGATGATGATGCTTCCAAGTATGTATTTTGATTTATAGAAAACTCACTTTATAAACCCGTGGTCGTGTTTATCGAGTTCAGTTTTCGCTTGAGCACAAGTAGATCCTAAGCTTGGTGGAGTTGATATGTCCATTTTGTATCATGTTTCCGTGTTGTTATTTATAATTTTTTATATCAATATTTCACTTTATGATGCAATTTTAATGCATGTTCTCTCTTGAAATGCATGATACACTAGAAGAGGAAGATTGTCGGTAGCTAGAATTATGTGCTAAAAAATTCTACAACAAATATAGTTACTCTTCGGAGCTCCAAATGACCTGAAAATTTGTGAAGAAAATTTTTGGAATATATAAAAATAGTGGAACCAAGAAGTGCCGGAGAAGACCCTTAGTGGGCCCACAAGGCTGGCGGGCGTGCCTAGTTGCCTTATTGGGCCCATAGAGGTCCCCTGATGCCCATCTTCTGCTATATGAGGTCATTTTTCCTACAATAAATAAGAGAAAGACTTTTGGGACAATGTGAGACCGTCTCGAGATGGACCCTTGGCAGGAGCACTTTTGCTCTCTAGCTGAGCGATTTCGCCGGGATACTTCCCTCCAGTAAGGGAAACCCGAAGTCATAGTCATCACCAACGCTCCTCTCATCATGGGAGGACTCGTTTCCATCAACATCTTCACCATAACCATGTCATCTCAAACCCTAGTTCATATCTTGTATTCAATCTTTAAGCCAAAACCCAAAATTGGTATATGTGGGTTGCTAGTAGTGTTGATTACACCTTTTAGTTGATGCTAGTTGGTTTACTTGGGGGAAAATCATATGTTCAGATTGTTACTCGTATGTAATTCTCCTTTGATCATAAACATAAATATGATTTGTCAGTAGTTTCATTTGTTCTTAAGGACATGGGATAAGTCTTGTTATCTTTACCTAATATTCAAAGATGGAGCCTTTCATAGTTCTCCATCTGTCATCCCTTTAGATACGTTAATTTTACGTTATACCATAAAGTTTGATGGCTGAAATTTCTTTTGTCAAGCACCGACCAATTGATGCGTTCCCACAAAAGAAAATAAAAATCAATGGGTCGACATGTTAGATCCATTCACGCAAAAGGGGAAAGCCCGATGGATTTGATGTTGTCCCTGTGTCCTTCACAGAATTAAGAAAAGGAGAAAGATCTTCTCATCAAACAATAAAATAAAAGGGGAAAGCATTCCGCTATGAACACATGTGCGAAAGGTTGGACTCTTTGGCAGATGCTATATTGGAATCGTGGCATAGGAGAAACCCAGGCGCTAGTCTTTCTGATATATCGGCTAAATTAGTAGACCTCAAGAAATCACTGAGCACTTGGGCGAAGACAAAGTTTGGTTCTGTAATAAAATAGACTGGTGCACTAAGGAAGCAGCTAGAGATCTTTTGGCAACGCACCCCTTCGCCAGAAAGAGATTAGGAAATCAAAATAGTCTCGAGAAACCTGGACGAGCTGCTCCACCATGAGGAGATGATGTGGCCACAACGATCGACAGCTCTTTGGCTGCGAGAGGGAGACACGAATACAAAGTATTTTCGGCGGAAGGCTTCATGGAGACGCAAAAAGAAAACAATCAACAAGTTGAAGGATGACAGTGGCGAGTGGGTGGAGAACAAGGATAAGCTTCAGGAGCTGACCACAAATTTCTTCAAGGAGCTCTACACAAAGGAAGGAGGTTTGAACCCAAATCTAATCACCAATTACATGAATGAGAAGGTTACTACTGGGATGAATGATACAATAGTTAATTAATGAGTTCACGGAGAAGGAAGTAAGTGATGCACTTTTCCAAATTGGTCCTCTGAAAGCTCCCAGACCGGATGGCTTCCCCACGAGATTCTTCCAAAGAAATTGGAGTACAATTAGGCAGGATGTGGTGAGTGCAGTTCTGAATTTCTTCAAGGAGGGTATCATGCCAGAAGGAATAAACGATGTGGTTATCGTCCTCATCCCAAAGAAAAACAATCTGGAATACTAGAAGGATTTTTGCCCTATAAGCCTCTATAACATGATCTTCAAATGTTTGTTCAATCGGCTTAGACCTATGTTAGATGAAATTATATCAGAAACACAGAGTGCTTTTATTCTGGGTCGTCTGATAATGGACAATGCCACCATTGCTTTCGAATGTTGCTACAAAATTCAGCATAGTAGACAGCCGGCCAACACCCATTGTGTTCTCAAACTGGATTTAGCCAAAGCCTACGATATGGTGGACTGGGACTTTCGAGAGGCTGCCCTGTCAAAACTGGATTTTGACAAGCAATGGATTGATTGGGTAATGGGCTGTGTGAAATCAATGCGGTACTCTGTCAAGTTTAACGGAGAACTCCTGGAAATGTTCTACCCCTCGAGAGGCCTTGAGCAAGGCAATAAGTCCATATTTGTTTTTATTCGTTGTTGAGGGGCTGTCCTACCTGATGGACATGGAGATCCGGTGGGGAGGGGTCACTCCAATAAAAATAGCAATGGGGAGCCCGGGCATCTCAAATCAAAATCATCTTGGAGATTTTGTAATGATTCCAGAAGGGCTCGGGTCAATTACTGAGTAACAACAAGTGTTCGGTTTTGTTTAGTGGGATATGTCCAGGTTCAAATCAACTTGAGGTGAAGACCGAGCTGCAAATCACATCATCTACATTTGAAAGCTAATATCTAGGGCTACCTACCCCGGAGGGCCGTATGAAGGAATCGCAATTTGAACCAATCATGGAAATATTCATTAAGAGATGCTCAGACTTGAACGAGCGGTATTTGTCTCATTCTGCCAAAGAAACTCGAGTAAAATCCGTTCTACAAGCCCTTCCCACCTAACGTATGGGTGTGTTTAAGATGACACAAGGTTTCTGTGATAAGTATGAAAAACTAATTATAGACTTTTGGTGAGGGGAGGAAAATGGCCACCGGAAAGTTTGGGACATGAGTCTCGTTAACCAAGCCCTACAAGCTAGGCAGGGAAACGGATGACTAAACCCAGGAAAGAAGGAGGCATTGGATTTTGGGACATGAGTCTCTTTAACCTAGCCCTACTAGCTAGGCAGGCTTGGAGGATGATCGAACGTCCAGACAGCTTGTGTGCGCGGGTGCTAAAATTCAAGTACTACCTAGATGGGGAGCTGATCGATACGGTCTTTGCATTTGAGGCCTTTCTTGTCTGGCATGGAATTGAAGATGGACTGGAACTTCTGAAAGCCCCACTAATTTGGAAAATTGGCGATGGTGGAAGATAAACATCCAGAGAGACAATTGGATCCCTCGGAGGGAAGGTCTAAAACCCGCCAAGTTCATTCGAAGGTCTAGTCTTCGTTAGGTCAATAAATTGATGCAACTGGATAGCAGCGGATGGGACACAGAGCTAATTCACCAATTATTCTACAGGTTTGATGCGAAGGAGATCTGCAGCATAAAATTACCCAGAGTTGGGGTCTCCGATGTGCTGGCCTGGCACTACCAAAAGTCCGGTGTGTTCTCGGTTAGGAGTGCGTATAGACTGGCAGTATCTATCCGAAATCAATCAAATAGCACCACCTCCAGCTCGTTAGGAGAAGCCCGTGATCGAATCTTATGGGACATCATCTCGAAGGCCAAAGTGCCAGAGAAGGTGAAGGTTTTGGGTGGAGGGTCACGACTAGCACTCTGGCCACAAAGAGGAACAGGTGGAAGCATAGCTTGGAATCAGATAGCACTCTGTCGATCCACATTTTTCTTGATACAGTATGAAGAGGACCTCCTCAAGTGCATTGCTGGAAGTGAACCTGACCCAAAAGGTAAAGAAACAGGAGTCCAGGCAGTACGTGGTGTAGCTAAGGAAGCCAGGCAGTGTATGCATGGGGAGGAGGTGGAGGCGTTTGCAACCAATCATTGGGATCCCCGAGAGGCAAGTACAATCAAACACAATATGGATGCGGCATTTTTAGCTGCTAATGGGACCTCTCAGGTCGGTGCAATCGCTCGCGATCATCGTGGTGTTGTCCTCTTCTCACTGCCTGAATGAGGGGAGCAATGCAAATCTGTAGAGGAAGCGGAGGCGCAGTAACTTCTAGCAGGTCTGAAAGTCCAGTCGGAGCTGTACAACGGTTATTTGTTACTGGAGACGAACTGCAAAGTCATGCTGGATAATCTGAAGTTGGGGGGCAGGTGTTTGTCGGCCTGTTTTCCGGTGCTCGAGGATATCAAACATGAATTCACCAAGTTCAGCAATGTGAAAGTTCAGCATGCTAACAGGAAGAAGAACATAATTGCACATCTGCTGGCTGCCCGCGCTAGGACGATGGGAAATCTGCAATGTGTGCCAGGACTACCAGACGACCTGTTGGATGCTGTGGCTGCCGACTGTGGGTTGGCTGAAGAGTAATTGTTTTACTCTTGTACCTCAAAGAGAAAAGGAGAAAGATTTAATCCAGTAAAAAAAATGAATTACAAACCCTAGCCTATCTGTTCCAGCTCCCCACGCTCAAACAAGCCCCACTGATTCCCCTCGACCCCCCTTAAGCCACCACTGGCATCTCCCGCGCCCTCATTCCTCCGGCCGCGAGGCACGGTCCTCGCCCCCTCCACACTAGGGAGCCACGACCCCGACTCCTTCCTCCAGCTACAAGGTCCCCTTCCCTCGAGCAACTGAGGCGAACCTGCATTGGACGGGAATATGGTGCCATCTCGTTCGGCTGGTGTCAATCGAACAAGAAGACGGCGACGGGGAGGTCTTCCACTTGCTGCAGTCGCTCAGCAAAGCAGCCATTCGCAAGGCGGCCAATGAGCAGTTGGACGGGATTTTGACCAGTGGAAGATGGAGGCATAAAGCTCGTCACGAGCATCCCGACTGCACCCTGAGGTCATCCATCAGGCAGACTGTCATGGCACTGCGGTTCACAAATCATGTCAATGAGGCTAGCAATTTGAAGAGGCTGCTGCACATGATCTGAAGACATTGGCATATACAGTCCCAGTGAATATAAGTTTAAAAATAGCAGGTCCGTTGTAGAAGTGAATTTTCCTAATGTGATGTAACCTCATTTGCATCTGCGTAACCTTTCATCTTGACTAGTGGTTGGGGCCCGCCATTGCGGGCCGCTTAAGAGGAAGATATGCGCACCTCACAATCATGTCAAAATTTTAAAAAAATAATCTCGCATCACGTGGACATCACAACCATCTTAAAAGGAAATTGAAAAAGCCCAGAAAAACTTTTCTCGAAAGTCTCCCTGCCATCTAAAAAAACTTTCTCACCGTGACCAACCAGCATGCGCCACATGGCGTATCTGGTTGGCCACCATTTTTTTTGCATGGTAATACGCGTCTCATTTATATAGAATAAAGATCATGTTACAAGGCACGTAAACACCGACCATACATGACTGAAAAAATAGGAAATCCTATGCAAAATACCAGCGCCTGCCCTTTTCCTTCGACACCACCGAAGCAGCCATCAAAGTGTAAAAAGACAGATCACCTCTTCACCCAAGCTCGACGCGGCTCCATCGCTGATCAGCAGCTTTACGGACCTCCAAAGTAGTTTGCCAGAAGCAAAACCATAGCCATTGAAAGAATCAGACCGGGGCAACATGTCCCCGGGCACGCCATCGAACTTCAGAACTGAATCCCCCGCATGACGACTACGTCTGAGGAGGAAATCAGAACTGCCAGCCTTCGACCACAGACCCAGCACAAGAAACTCCATCTTCCAGCTGTCACTTGTACAGACAACCGCCTGCGTGTACTCCTGAATGACAAAACCTCCCTGCTCCACCATGACGTCGGAGACAACGCCACAACAACGGGGATAGAGCAGAAGGAGAGACACACCTGATGGAGTCGTCGCCGCCGCCTCGCCAACACCATCCATGAACCCTAACGCTGCCGATCTATGGGATTGGCAGAGACACGATGCCATCAACTCCGAGACGCCGCCATGAAGGGCACCTTCGGTGTGGGAGTGGAGTTGAGGCAGATTTATTCGTCCGGGCGCCGTTCGCACCACCTCAACGACGCACCACGACCTACAAATCCAAAACCTAACTACAGAGCAGAGGAACGGGGTCCCCCCTCCCTCCTGCCGCCGGAGCATCCGAAGGGAGAGGGGGCCAGCGCCCCGGCCGGTGAAGATCGGAGGACAGAGATCGCCTCCCTAGTCGCCTTGGTGGTGGCGGCAGCTAGGGTAGGAAAAAGTCTGGCCACCATTCTAGCGCCTCTTAATGGGCTTAATTTTGCGTATGCATCTGAGTCCAGGTAGTCAGAACAGCACATTAGTGTAGACAAAGAAGAGTTGAGTTTTCCGTATGCCATTATAACCACCTTTCCTAACTGCCTCTATTTGGTTTTTTTTTTTGAGCTGCTCTCTCTGGTTATTGGTTGAAGGTGTGGAGTTTAGCCCTGTTACACTGTAAGGAAAGTCTTGACCTCCACAAAGATGATGCAAGCGGAAATAAGCAAACTCACAACTTTGGTTTTCACGCATCTTCTCCAACAAATATTAGTGTGGTACTGACAGGTTATTAGTATTATATCAGTATACTAGCTTGTTCCGCCATTCCTTGTGCTGGTCCGAATATTTAAACAAGGAAGTATGCTCACCCACCTACTATTGCTGCCAGAAGCCCCATAGAAGACACCTGCATTGATCATAGAAAAATGAAGTATTGAACTTCCAGCACGTTGTCAGCATTGTCATCCTAATCTGGTAAGATTAGCTCTTTGCTCCAACAATGCCATGGCCTTCAGTTATGTTTTTTTAGCGGGGGGCGTTCAGTTAAATTTAAAAACTGTTTTCGTTGTGCCGATCGATTGACCTACAAAACATCCAATTTTGTTTCCTGTGTACTGAAGCTTCCTGTTGTTCAGAATTATAGTAAGAACTCACGTATCCAGATTCAAGAGACCCCTACTACTGCGTCCACCCAAGAATCAATCTAAAAACAAGGGAAGTTTTAACCCAATATCTGATGAGGCACAAACGACCGAGACGCTAATTCGTGTGTGTAGATGGCCCGATCTTTCACGGCGATGGTCGATCAACAGTTCCTTCTCGCAACCTCCAAGAATAATTCTCACCCGCATATGAAAATACACGAACTAAAAATAATGATCCCCTCGGATCAGCACGTAGGCGTCGATGTGATGATCAACCCTCCGTCGCTAGTAAATTTCCTTGATGGAAAAATCACAGATAATACACACGATATGGTCGTCCGCGACTCGGATGTTTTTCTGTATATTCCATAACTCCAATCAACCTTAAAAAACTCCCTTACGATGGCCGAAGCGTGCCTCTTATATGGCTTTACTCTCGTACGCTTAAACAGAAAGTAATAATGATCTGGACTCTAAAAGGAATGATATTATTTTAATGACTACATCCTAACAGAAACCAACTAACGTACTCCTACTTATCTAGCTAGCACAACTCAAAAGGAATTCTATCTCTTGTCTTCTATTTGGACGTGGACTCCAAAGCACCATCTTAGTTTGCATCTAACGTGATATTGCCATGCAAACTGAGATCAATGAGGCCGATTCTTATAAAATCAGGAGGTGTGCGGAACATCGGTTTTACCTCCGCAGGCTCCGGTTCCTAATGGTTGTTGCCACATGGTCTTCTGTCGCATATTTGGTGCGCCTCTTGCACCGTATTTTTGCCTCGACACAATAGTTTTTGTTTGTCGCATGCATTATGTGAATTATCTCTCTGTCTCAGTTGCACAAGAGATAAAATGTGCCGTGATAAAACTTTAGCAATCCTAGGTCAACAAACCTCACATATTTTTCCATCTTTGCCATGATGCACTTTTTGTGGGATCGTAGACTCTTTTTCTTTTCGAGCCTCTCTAGAACAACACTGAACATAATCAACCATTCCACTAAATATCCCATTGCTCAACTCCTTAGCAGGTTCAGTTTTATTAGCATCAACAATCGACGGTGTCATGCCCGTATCATCCTCTCTCCCTTGAAATGAAACCGTCCTCGGTTTCGAGTCTATTTTTGATACCATTAATTTATCCGGAGTGTGCGGTTCTATTTTGATCACAGAATCTGCCATTGGTTTCAGCACGTGCCTCCTTCTATCATGCATGAACGTGTATTTGTTAGATCTTCCAGCGTGTACTGCATCATGATCTAAATGCCATGGTCTTCCCAATAGCAACTAACACACATCCATTGGCACAACATCACAGTCCACCGCATAAATATAATCTCCAACTGCAAACTTCACACGTACCTTATGTGTGATCTTTAGTTTTCCGGAGTTGTATAGCCACTCCACGTGATGTTGTTGCGGGTGTCGCCAAATGGACAAACCCAATGACTGCACGATTATGCAGAGCATCCTACGGACATCACCATGTCAAGAGTCCGTTTGGCGAGTGACACGTGCCACATCTACTTCACGTACACAAAGGCGAATCATCTCCTTTACACGTGTTCACTTGACCCCTTCAAAGATGGTATACTACTTGGCATTCCTCTCGTGTGCATGCATAGGTATTGTTGGATCTTCACGGGATGACGAGTCCAAGCGCGAAGGTACAACTACACCATCTGCGAGGGTAGCGTGGAAACGAAGACGCAAGAAGAAGAGCTGCCAAAGAAGCTACATCGAGCGGACGTCCGGCCCCCACCTGACGATCGGCCAGCGAGCGGACGTCCGACCTCCACCGGGCGACCAGCGCCTGAAGCTAGGCCAATGGCAGCTACCACACCTCCCAAGCGAGCGGACGTCCAGCCCCTGCCGAACAATCGGTACTTAACGGAAGTCTGAAGATACCGAACGTCTGGTGCCTCTTCAACAGAACAGATTTAGTGGACGTCCGGTGACTAGCTGACGACCGGTCTCCCACGAGGCACAGGACGACCAGTACCCACCGGACATCCGGTAACTGCCTGTGCGCAGCCGCGGGCCTTTGGCCTTGTATCCCTTCCCACTTACCCTTTCGCCCACTTAGACTATAAATACCCACTACCTCCTCCTAGCTAGGGTTAGCAAAGTGATAGCTCATTTGTATGTGAGCTTTGCTCCTACCTTCCTCTACTCCTGAGAGAGAGAGAGAGAGATACCACCACTCCGATGGAGTTCAAGGCCTCCATGTGAGAAGATCCTGTGAGATATATCGTCAAGACCCCTCACGGGAAGATCTGTCTCGAATGCCATCAAGACCTCCTCTTGGAGATGAACTCTACCTTATATATTTCCCTTTCTTGTTCATGCACCTTGTGATCTTGTGTGTTTGATTGTGTAGTGGATGTGTGATTGGACTTGTTCTTGAGTGTTTCCCGTTGTGATTTGTCCCTGTTCTTCCACGTGTTCATCGTGTTCTTTGAGGGAATCCACTCCAATCGTGAATGGTCGACCTACGCCGGGTTAGCCCCGCATCATATGGTATCATAAGCCACGTTGATCACGTATTTGGAGTCCGTCCCATCGTTTTCTAGCCTTCTTTTGCTTGATTTCGTCCTAAATTTCGAAAATCCCCACCAAATATAGCCTCAATTTTTTTTGTGATTTGTTGGTTTGATGATATTTTGTTGATTTTGATCCATGGATTTGGTTGGTTTCGAGTGGATCTGCTTTCCCCCAAGTTTCCCCATCTTTCATCCACGAAATCTCCTCAATTTTACCTCCAAAATGCCAAAATTCGGCCCAAAATCACGTCCCTAAACTCGCATCTCGCGTTGACCCCGACCCACCAGACGACCGCCACTTTACCGGACGTCCCGAGCCTTAGGAACCACCGGAAGTCCTCGCCCTACCGGAGGACCGGTGCCACCCAACAGGATGATATTAGCGGATTTTTGAGCCCGACCGGACATCCGTCCACCAGACGTCCAACACCTGTAGATATTGACTTCGGCTGATTTTTTTTTGACAGAAAGACTGTAAGGGAACCCCCTACAGTATAATTGGTGCATCAAACCTGAATTGCAAGTACCATGCCTTGAAACTGGGTGGGTGGGAAGGCATCAGCCCCTTCCCACCACTATGCTATGCCTTAGTCTGCGACTTCGGCTGATTTTTGTTTTGGTCATAACTAATTCATCTGAACTCCGATTTTGACGTTCTTTAGATCGTTTTGAAGCTATTGACATCGTCCATCCGAAAAAAATACCAACAACCTCATTTGACCCCATCAAATTTGTGAACTTTGGTTGCCTAGGGCTTCCACCACATCATCCGCTATACCACCATCGACTTCCGCAACCTAGCCCATTTTGCTTGCCATAGCATTAGTGGTTTCTTGAGTACTGATTCGAGTCTCCTAAGGTGATTCAGCTACTTAGGGACGGTTGCTTCTTCATCAACCACCACCATAACTTCCGCATAGGCGTGCCCACCATACACTTCCACCACCCCGAACTAAACCCAATTTTGTCTGAGCTTGTTTGAGTTGTGCCTTGTGTCTCCTAAGGTGTTTCGGCTACTTCGGGATGGTCACTCCAACATTGACTCGCATAACCCATCATTCCACTTCCGCATTGCTAAATGCAAACCGCCACCGCATGGACATTTGACATTTGAGATTTTGAGTTCGAAGTTTTATTTTTTTGTTTCCTAAGGTGTTTCGGCTAATTAGGGACGGTTCTACATCGAGAAAACCGCCACTCATCCTCGCCACGAGGTCGTGATCGACATTGACCACTTCACCATTTTGACACCATTAACCATAAGCAAGGAACGGTAACCTCGACGAAACCATTGTATATTCCCCTTGCCATTGCATCTTTAACCCCTACCCCATTTCGCATCACTTGCCTATCGATACTAGCCATTTGAATATTGCCGGCAACGTTACTTGTGCACATTAGTGATCACCGATCTACACCTTCCATTGCATACATACCATATCATCTTGGTATCATCATATCATCGCTTGTGTCACAAGATTGTTCTCGCGTATACACAATTGCTATCTTGGTTTGTGCATTGTGGAAATATCAAAAAAAAGAAAAAAGAATAAGCTTTTAAGCAAGGAAAAAGAGTGAACAAAGAGCTTGTAAGCAATAGCCATAGCATCGTATCAGAGTGCATTACAATATATCATCTGGTATCATACTTGATCATCTTGGATCATCGTGTGAGAAACACCAGGAACCATACATACATAGCATACTTGGGACATAAACTTTATCCATTTTGCATCTTATAGGTTGTGCACAAGTGACATCCGCCTATTGAGCAATCGTGCCAGCGTCTCTCTTGAGTTGTGCAACACGAGCTTTTGCTGTGGACTCCACATTTTGTGCTCATTCCTTGGTTGCACGACCCCATTTATCTATCCGTGTAAGTGTTTCCGTGTGCCATTCATTGCTATTGGTCTACTTGTTTCACTTGCGAATCTGTGAATCTCTTTCAACATTATTGACTCTTGCTAACATTTTGCATTACATTTTTGTGCCACCATCCTCACCGAGCTCCACCATAAGCGTTACTTTGTAGGTGTGAGTGAACAAGTCCGGTACCAATTCCACTATTCTTTCATCTCACATTGAGTGAAACGGGATACATCCTCAACTTTGGGCAACGGTAACTTGGTATTGTTTATCTCATTTCCTACTCACATCTACTCGTGTCTTGTGATGGATAGGCAAGGCATTTCACCTTCGGTCTACAACAACAATGACGAGTTCGATGTCACGAAAAACAACTCCGACGCCAAGATGCAATCTAAAATGGAGGAGATCAAGGCCCTCATGAAGTCCTACCACTAGTAGAAAAAGGGTCAAATGTGAAGCACATGGTGCCGCTTTGATTTTGAGCCGGCACTAGTGTGTCCATTAGTGCCGGTTCAAACGGCTAGGCGGCCGCTCTCATTAGTACCGGTTCATGGCGAACCTTTAGCACCGGTTCTTGCCACGAACCGGTACTAGAGAGAGTGGTGGCAGGATGTTGTCAGTCTGGGCCCCCTCCAGCACCTTTAGTACCGGTTCGTGGCACGAATCGGTACTAAAGGTCATCGTACATAAACCCTTCGTCCACCCGAGCTCACTCTGTTCTTCCCCTTTCCCCTCTCCTCCTTTGTTCTTCCCCTCTCTTCCTCGAGCTCATCACACATTTTGCCCAAAATTTGTCAAGATTTGAAGGCCCCCATCCATTCAAATGATCACAAAGGTTAGCAACTTTGTCCTTTCATCTCTTATTGCTAGATTAGCTCTTGCAATGCTTTGTATAGTGATTAATTTGTGATTTTAGTAATTTGGGAGGAATTATATGTGCTAGTATTTGATTTATATGCAATTTGAGGTCAAAAATAACACTTAGTTTTCATATGTAGGTGTGGTTTAGTTAGTCCCTTCTAAATCTCCGTCATAACCACCGTCGATCGCCCGCACCGTCCCGTCGCCGGCACCACCATGTGGTGAGGCTCTTGTTCATGAATGTATTACATTACCAAATTGATGTTTGTGTGAATTGGATATATAGTTACTCGTATAATTATCTTACCTGTATGTTGTTTGTTATACATAGTGCCATGGTTTTGATATCCGTCACCGTCGGCCCTCGTCCTTGTTATGATTCGTATGTGGTATATTCTCTTTTAAAACTAGTTGTTGCATTTCATCTTTATGACAAATTATGCCCATCAAGTTGACATAGATATTTTTATCTAGGAGGTATGTGAACCAGAAATTCCCACCAACCCTATTGTCGAGAGGTTAAATTTAGTTGAAAGAGAAAATGAGTATTTGAAAGAAAAAATGAAAATAATTGAGGGGGAGAAGATGGAATTGGAGTTGCATGTTGCCGATGTCGTCGATGATCACAAGATCAAGATGGAGAAAATGCGGTTGAAGATTAGAAAGATTAGAAAATATGCCATTGATAGTGTGTCTTGGTATCATTATGTTGTTGTTTCAATTGTTACCTTAGTTGCGATCTTGATCGCATTTGTTGTTGCATTTAAATTCTTTAGCTAGAGAGTTATTTGTATGTTGCATTTAATTAAGTGTTGTATATGAACTTTATGAATGAACTTGTATTAATTTGGTCTATTCGGTGTTGTGTAATGAAGATGAGCCGACAATGGATGTATGATGACCGATGCTCTCCCGAGTTCATTAATGGCGTGCATACTTTTCTGCTTGCCGCTGAGGCAAACAAGCGGGCGGATGGTTTTATGCCTTGTCCATGTGCTGGTTGTAAGAATGATCACAATTACTCTACGTCAAGAACCATTCACGTCCACCTATTTGAGTCCGGTTTCATGCCCCACTATAATGTTTGGACCAAGCACGGAGAAAGAGGGGTTATGATGGAAGACAATGAAGAAGAAGAGGATGACGACAGCTATCCTGGCCATGGGTTCCCTGAATACGATGATACAACAACGGGGGAAGAAGTTGAGCCGGCAATGCGGGAAGAAGCTGAAGAAGAGGCATCAGATGAGCCCGCTGATGATCTAGGTCGTGCCATTGCCGATGCAAAGAGAAACTACGCAAGTGATTTGAAGAAGAAGAAGTTGCAGCGCATGTTAGAGGTTCGTGGGAGTCTAGAAGAAATATGTTCATAACCGTGCTAGGCCAGAAGGAAGCATCTCGAACGGCCATGAAAATGAGGAGGTCATTGAGTTTTGTATTGACTTTATTCCTGACCTTAAGCCGACTGGTGTTCCTGAATCGCGACATAAGGGCAGACTGGATGGAAACGGCACGCTAGGAGGGGATCAAATAATATGTATGGATGGGCATTCTCTCACTGAAGCACACTACATAGTTCTACAGAATTCCGCCTTGGTGGCTCCGTATATGGAGGAACACAAGAATTTTCTACACTCCAAACACCCGGAGAAGTCTGACGACTGGAGTACACGTGAACAAACGAGGACTTTCGCCGGTTGATTGCAGAAACGTGCCATGCATGATGGTGATATTGAAGATGACCTATACTCGTTCTCCCTGTTAACATCTTCGAATATAATGACTTTCAAAGGGTACCAGATAAATGGGAATACATTTTACACGATCGCCCAAGATAAGAAGAGCACCAACCAAAACAGTGGTGTCCGCTTTGATGCAACAACCAACACGGGAAAGGAAACATATTATGGTTACATAGAGAACATATGGGAACTTAACTATGGAGGTGGTTTGAAGGTCCCTTTGTTTCGGTGCAAATGGGTCAATATGACACGAGGCGGGGTAACGGAAGACCCGCAATACGGAATGACAACAGTGGATCTCAACAATCTTGCGTATGCAGACGAACCATTCGTCCTAGCCAATGATGTGGCGCATGTTTTTTATGTGAAAGACATGTCTACCAGGCCCAGAAAAAGAAAAGATAAGGAAGCGAATGGATCATACGACGAGCCAAAGCGCCACATAGTTCTTTCAGGGGAAAGAAACATCGTGGGAGTGGATGACAAGACAGACATGTCAGAATATTATGAAAAGTTTGATTAAATTGCTCCATTCACAGTGAATATTGACCCGAGCATCCAGTTAAATGATGAAGATTTTCCATGGCTACGGCGCAAAGGGACACACGCGAAGAAAAAGTTTCACACCCAAAGATCTGGGATGTGATCGGCTTCACTATCATCACTTTCTTCTGTGTTTCACACCCAGGAGGGAATCTCTGTAATAGTTAGGGTAGTTATGTGTTTTGGCATTTGAAACGCGAAGAAATTTTATGTGCAAACAAATTCTTTTATGCATTTACTGATTTTTTCAGCTAAATGACCCTGAAATTGAAAAGCATTTCAAATGAACTCAGAAAAGGTTGAAAGTTGGCATGGTATCATAATTTCACCCACATAGCATATGCAAAAAAGTAAAGAGGGTTACGGCAAAAACTAGATGCACTTCGTGTACAAACTGGACAATCTCTTTCAAAGTATCAGGGTTTCGGACGAAAACTCATCTGTTACAAAGGAATTTCATTTTTAAATAACCTAAGCATTACCAAATTGAATATAATGATAAAACACACTAATATTAAACATAAGAAAAAAGAATCACTGAAAAATCTATTTTCAAAGTTAAGTTATTCACAAACTAGTGATTCACACAAATTTCAAATAATTCAAAATTTAAACTATTCAAATTTGAAAACTACAGGCACTAACAGAAAGTTTGTAATTATTTGTACCTAAAGCAAAAATATTCACAAAGAAACTCTAAATACAGCAAAAACAACTCAAAAATAAATAAAACAAAAATAAATAAAGCAAAGAAATTAAGAAAATAAAAAAGCCCGCCTACTGGGCCAGAGCGGCCTGCATACGACTAGAAACACAACGTTTTCTTGGGCCAGGATGCAGGCCCGTAAAGGCCCGGTAGGCCCATAGGGCAGCAGTGAACAGGTAGGCCTAGTAGGCCTACCTTGCAGAGGAGCTCGAGAGAGCTACCGCACTGGGGCTTATAAACCAGTGCAGTCGCCCCTCGGCTAGCGAGGTGGGACTAAACTTGCCGCACTGCACTGCGCCAGCGCACCCCCTTTAGTACCGGGTGGTGGCTGCAACCGGTACTAAAGAGGGGGTCTTTAGTACAGGTTGGTGCCACGACCCGGTACTAAAGGGTTGGTGCTTCCCACCGCTTGGCCTGGCCAAAACAGATCTTTTGTACCGGTTGGTGCCACTAACCGGTACTAAAGGTCCATCGTATATATACAACACTTGAAAAAAATTCAGTTTCCCTCTGTTTCTTCCTCTCCGTCGACGACACGCCGCCTGCCCCGATCGACGCCGTCGCCGCACCCGACGCGTCGCCGCCCTGGCCGTCCCGCCCCTCGTCGCCGCCCCCGTCGCCGTCGCCGCCCCCGCCGTCCCCGTCCCTGTCGTCCCCGTCGTCGCGCCCCGCCCCGTCGTCGCCGCCCCTTCCCGTCGCCCCGTCGTCGCCACCCCGTCCCGTCGCCCCGTCGTCGCCTCGCCGGTGAGCTCATGCCCCGGTCGCCATGTCCACACACACACACACATACACTAGTTTATTTTTTATAAATTTTAGTTATAGAAATTTTTTCTGTTTTTTAGTTATAGAAATATCTATAGAAATGTTAGAATTTTTTCTGTTTTTTAGTTATAGAAATATTAGAAATATTAGTTATATAGAAATGTTATAATTTTTTCTGTTTTTAGTTATAGAAATATTTATAGGAATGTTAGCAATTTTTCTGTTTTTTAGTTATATAAATATTAGAAATGTTATAGAAATGTTAGTTATATAATCAGAAATGTTAGAAATTTTAGAATTAGTTTTAGAAATGTTATAGATTAATGTCAAATTGTTAGAATTTGCATATATATAGAATTTTAGTTATCAAAATCCAATCATTTAAGAAATGTTATTTTTTGCGGGCATATAGTATTTGTTCTCGACGATATGCCCGGCCCGCATCCTAGCCGTCGACCCGTTCGCGACGACGTCCTGCTTCATAGGCCCCATGTCCGGGACTAGGCTCCGCCGGGCTGGCACTAGGAGGTGCTACCTGGAGGGGCGCGCCGCTTGGTGAGGAACCCGGCCTCGGGTCCCGTCATCGACCCTGATCTCCTTTGGTGGTGTTCGTGTGGGCCACATTTGGTGCAGAGGGAGCCGGCCTGCCGGAGGTGGTGCGTCGCCGTGTCAGGGAGGAGGACGAGCACATCCATCGCTACATGGCTGCTATGGACGTCAGGTTCTCCAATACTTGGAGGACGAGCAAGTCCACCGACACCGCGTCGTCTGCCGACTCCTCCTCGAAGTCCACCACCGAGTCAGTAGACTCCCGCTCCTCCAAGTCCACGAACGCGTGAGCCGACTCCTCCTCGAAGTCCGCCACCTCCTCCAAGTCCCCGAACGCATGAGCAGACACCTGCTTCAAGTTCGGCACAATGTCAGGCCACTCCTCTGGTTTCAAGTCCGACACTGTGTCAGGCCACACCTCCTGCTTCATGTCCGGCACAGCGTCAGGCCACTCCTCCTGCTCCAACTCAGCCACGTCAGCCATCTCCACCGTCTCAGCAATCGCAGAAGAGACACGCCGCAGCTATGCTGTGTAGCAGTACGATTCGAGGTAGTACAGGAAGTACAGGCAGAGACAAGCGATATAAATATGGTCCAAGCCTCGCTCCTCTTGCTTAGAGGCCTTACGACATGATCGAGGAGCGAAACACAGCCATAGTGCAGGCCCAAGTGGACGCCCATTTTGGACCGAAACCGGCACCGCCGCCAAGGGAGAAAGTGCCTGAGGAAAAGATTGACCACTTCATTCATATGGCTAGAGCACCAGCTCCCAAGCCTGTTGTCTCAGACTATGAGCGCCAAATCAGGAAGTCACATCGAGCACAACTACAGAAGGAAGCCAGCTCAATCTCGAGCCAACAAGCAGCTGGCAAAAAATGTGGGAAAACCGTTCCCCAGCTGGGAGAACAGGTGGCGCAATCGATCCCCCCGCTTGTTGTGCAAACAACACATGACAGGAGTACGCGCGCCCAATATGATTGTGGGCAAACCATTAACGTTTTCCAGCTGGGCGATGTGGTAATAACGGAGGAGCATATAATGCAGGCTGAAATGCTCAAGATCTCTGTTGGACAACTCCTCGAAATCGAGCCCATGTCTCCGCTTAGAGAGGAGGAAATAAAACGGAAATATGTCCGGGGCCAACCTTTGGTCGAGCCAGACAAGGTCAAGAACCTCCCAACGAGAATGTATGAATTGCATCAATGGTTCATGAACATTACCAAGACTTCCAATCGAGAGTCCCTCATGGTGAATGTCAAGGAGGAGCATTACTTCCATGAGAAAGCTCCGCCCGTTGAGTATTCAGAACTATTTCAGTTATACAATCAAGACGCACTCGACAAATCCATCGTCAGTTGCTATTGTTTATAAGTGATTTATTTCTGTAATTTAAGTCTCAAGCTAGCTATAGTGATCATTTTGATCAATCATTACATGTAATTATCCTCACTATATATTATTTTGTGTGGTATTATATGCAGGATGAAGATGTATGAAATGAAAAAATCTGGACGCTATGGCATTGGGTTCATTGACCCAAATAGCATTAATGAGTACACATGGAATCTTCCAACTTGTCGAGTAAGTTTAGAGGAAAACATGTTGGAGTTCTTCAAGCGCCTCTATACCAATGAAGATATACTACTTCCTTACAACTTCTTGTGAGTCACACTGTCTTGTACTACAAATTCTGTTTTTGCTTACTAGCTAGCTAGATATTAATAATTAAGTGTATAGGGTTTACGGTAGTTGATTAGTGTTATGCACATGCCCGCTTAATTAAGACATGCAAACGTGTGCGCATGCAGTTTCCACTGGATCTTGTTAGACATTAAAGTTGACGAAGGAACAGTTGAAATACTGGACTCACTACTTAAAGAAGAAAAATACTACACCATCGTCAAGGGGATAGTCAACAGGTAATTTCAATCATTATTAACTATATCTCGGCCTATTTAGTTCGTCACTTCCTGACATGTCTCCAACGTATCTACTTTTTCAAACACTTTTGCCCTTGTTTTGGACTCTAACTTGCATGATTTGAATGAAACTAACCCGGACTGACGCTATTTAAAGCAGAACTGCCATCATGTTGTTTTATGTGTAGAAAAGAAAAGTTCTCGGAATGTCCTGGAAATCCACGGAGGCACTTTTTGGAATTAATAAGAATTTTTAGCGAAAGAATGAAGAATAGGGGGCCCACAGGCTGTCCACAAGACAGGGGGGCGCCCCCTCTAGGGAACGGCCTCCTATCTCGTGGGCCCACTGGACCTCCACCGACCTCAACTCCAACTCCATATATTCACATCTGGGGAGAAAAAAATCAGAGAGAAAGTTTCATCGCGTTATACGACACGGAGCCGCCGCCAAGCCCTAATCTCTCTCGGGAGGGCTGATCCAGAGTCCGTTCGGGGCTCCAGAGAGGGGGATTTGTTGCTGTCGTCATCATCAACCATCCTCCATCACCAATTTCATGATGCTCACCGCCATGCGTGACTAACTCTATCATAGGCTTGCTGGACGGTGATGAGTTGGATGAGATTTACCATGTAATCAAGTTAGTTTTGTTAGGGTTTGATACCTAGTATCCACTATGTTCTGATATTGATGTTGGTATGACTTTGCTATGCTTAATGCTTGTCACTAGGGCCCGAGTGCCATGATTTCAGATCTCAACCTATTATGTTTTCATGAATATATGTGTGTTCTTGATCCTATCTTGCAAGTCTATAGTCACCTATTATGTGTTATGCTCCGACAACCCCAAAGTGACAATAATCGGGATTCTTCTCGGTGATGACTGTAGTTTGAGGAGTTCATGTATTCACTATGTGCTAATGCTTTGTTCCGGTTCTCTATTAAAAGGATGACTTAATATCCCTTAGTTTCCACTAGGACCCCGCTTTTCCATAAGCACATATGACTATTTACGGAATACATGCCTACATTACATTGATGAATTGGAGCTAGTTCTATACCACCCTTTGTTATAACTATTGCATGAGGAATCACATCCGGCATAATTATCCATCAATGATCCATTGCCAACGAGCTTTTCACATATTGTTCTTCGCTTATTTACTTTTCCGTTGCTACGGTTACAACTACTACAAAAACCCAAAAACATTTATCTTTACTTTTGCTACTGTTACTATTATTATCATACCACTTTTGCTACTAAATTCTTTGTTGCAGATACCAAGTTATCTTGGTGTGGTTGAATTGACAACTCAACTGCTAATACTCAAGAATATTCTTTGGCTCCCGTTGTGTCGAATCAATAAATTTGGGTTTAATACTTTACCCTCGAAAGCTGTTGCGATCCCCTACACTTGTGGGTTATCAAGACTAATTTCTGGCGCCGTTGCCGGGGAGCATAGCTCTATTCACCGAGTCACTTGGGATTTATATCTGTTGATCACTATGAAGAACTTGAAAGACGCTAAAACCAAGATTTTGCCCTCAACTACGAGGGGAGGTAAGGAACTGCCATCTAGCTCTGCACTAGATTCTCCTTCCGTTATTAGTAGGCTTGTGACACCTAAACCTGCTACTGCTATGAATTCTAATATGTTGCATGTTATTGATGATGCCACTTCTGCTATGCATGATGAAACTACTTCTGTGCGTGATACTACTTTGCCATTCGGTGAATTTCTTGATGAACAACTTGCTAGAGTTAGGGGGAATGAAAATACTGAAGAACCTATTATTGATGATAGTGATGATGAAGGTTCTCCCAATGATTATGTATTACCTGTTGTTCCTAAGGGTTATGTTATGATGAAGAAGCTGCTAGGGAAATCTTCGCTTGCAATGATAGATATGATCTTAAGAAATTATTAGCTAAATGGAAGCAACAGTCTCTTAATGCTAGAATGAAACCTGACCCTGCTTTTGCTACTTCACCTATCTGTGTTACTGATAAGGATTATGAATTCTCTGTTGATCCTGAAATTATTACTTTAATTGAATCTGATCCTTTTTATGGCCTTGAATCTGAAACTGTTGTGGCACATCTTACCAAGTTGAATGATATAGCTACCCTGTTTACTAATGATGAGAATTCTCGCTATTTTTATATCCTTAAGATATTTCCGTTCTCATTAATGGGTGATGCTAAGACTTGGAATAATTCTCTTGCTCCTGGTTGTGTGCGTAGTCCCCAGGATATGACTTGTTACTTCTCTGCTAAATATTTCCCTGCTCATAAGAAACAAGTTGCCTCGCGGGGAATATATAATTTTGTGCAAATCAAAGAAGAGAGTCTCCCACAAGCTTGGGGGAGGCTTCTCCGTTTACTTAATGCTTTGCCTGATCATCCTCTTAAGAAAAACAAAATACTTGATATCTTTTATAATGGACTAACCGATGCTTCCAAGGACTACTTTGATAGTTGTGCTGGTTGTGTTAACAGGGAAAGAACAGTCGACGAAGATGAAATATTATTGAATAATATGTTGACCAATGAAAATAATTGGACTCTTCCTGAGCCAATTCCTGAAGTAATTCCTGAACCAATTGAGCCAACTCCAGAGCCTATTCCTAAACCCACTCCGAAGAAGAGAGGTGTTTTATTTCTCAGTCTCGAAGATATGCAAGAGGCAAAGAAATTAATGAAAGAAAAAGTTATTGAAGCTGAAGATGTTAGGAATTTACCACCTATTGAACAAATACATGGTCTTAATATACCACCTGATGAAGAACCACATTGTCTTGATAACCCGACACACATAGTAAAGGTAAATTCTCTCTATAGATATGATAAAGTTGAAATCCCCTCTACTAAATTTCATTTCCCATGCTTAGATGAATTTGATGACTTTGTGGCTAGACAAGAAAGTTTTAATGCTTATGTTGGTAGAGAGTTAAAGAATAATGCTTCCGAGATAGGACGTGTAGGCGATAATATAGCTAGAGTTAAGGATGAACTTCACCTCGTTAGAAAATATGCTTCAAAGGTTGCTACTCAAGCTGGGCAAGTACTTAAAGCTCAAAATGATTTGCTTGATGAATTAAATAATAAAAATGACTTTGCTGTTAGAGTGGCTACTAGAACTGGTAGACTGACTCAGGAACCTTTGTATCCTGAAGGCCACCCTAAGAGAATCGAGCAAGATTCTCAGAGAAATAATTTAGAGGAACCTAGTTCTTCTAAAAAGAAGAAAAAGAAATACGATAGAACTTTGCATGTAGACCTTTCTGTAGACACACCTAAGAATCCCAATGCTCTTTCTATCTCTGATGCTGAAACTCAACAAGGTGATGAACATGAACCTAGTGACAATGTTAATGTTGATGCTCAACCTAGAAAAAAAGAATGATGTAGAGATTGAACCTGATGTTGATCTTGATAACCCACAATCAAAGAATCAACGTTATGATAAGAGAGATTTTGTTTCTAGGAAGCACGGTAAAGAAAGAGAACCATGGGTTCAGAAACCCATGCCCTTTCCTCCTAAACCATCCAAGTCTAAGGATGATGAGGATTTTGAGCGCTTTGCTGTAATAATTAGACCTATTTTCTTACGTATGCGCTTAACTGATATGCTGAAAGTAAATCCTTATGCTAAGTACATGAAGGATATCATCACAAATAAAAGAAAGATACCAGAAGCTGAAATTTCCACCATGCTTGCTAATTACACTTTTAAGGGTGGAATACAAAAGAAACTTGGAGATCCGGGTGTACCAACTATACCTTGTTCCATTAAAAGAAATTATGTTAGAACTGCTTTATGTGACCTTGGAGCCGGTGTTAGTGTTATGCCTCTCTCTTTATATCGTAGACTTGAATTGAATAAGTTGACACCTACTGAAATATCTTTGCAAATGGCTGATAAATCAACTGCTATAGCTGTCGGTATTTGTGAGGATGTGCCTGTTGTGGTTGCAAATGTCACTATCTTAGCGGACTTTGTTATTCTTGATATTCCCGAGGACGATAGTATGTCTATTATCCCTTGTAGACCTTTTCTTAATACTGCAGGGGCTGTTATTGATTGCAACAAAGGCAATGTCACTTTTGATGTTAATGGTAATGAGCATACGGTACACTTTCCGAGGAAACTATCTCAAGTTCATAGCATCAATTCTATTGAAAAAGCTCCAACTATTATTATTGGAGGTTTTGAATTTCCTCTCCCTAGTGTCAAGAAAAAGTATGATAATCTTATTGTTGGGGATTTTCATATCCCCCTTGAGGTAACTTAGTGTTATTCGAAATTTCTCCGGTTCCGTGTTATTCGGAATGAGTTTGTTAACAAGACTTGATCAACCTTGTTAGTGGATTCATTTTGCTGATCACGAGATGGATGAAACTAGAAGGCACAACCTTCTGTACCCACTTTTTACTTTCTGTTATTTAGAATAAATAAAGCAAAAATAGTATTATCTGTCTGTTTTCTGAATTATCTGTGCATTAAAAAATAGTTCGAAAATAAAAGTGCTCCAAATGCCATGCAAATTTAGTATGATTTTTTCTGGAATATTTGAGGATCTTAGGCACTGAAATCTCTGCAGGAGGGGCAAGCACCAGGCTACGAGAGTGGACGGCGCGCCCACCCCCTAGGCGTGCCCCCCTATCTCGTGGGCCCCTGGTGGGCCCCCTCCACTTATGCCAGCACCCACACACTTCATCTTCTACCCAAAAAAACCCCATCCAGCTCAAGCACGAGTTCTAGCTCGTTTTGCTACGATTTTCGATCTCCTAGCTCAAAGCTCCATTCACAAAACTGCTTTGGGAGATTGTTACTTGGTATGTGACTCCTCCATTGGTCCAATTAGTTTTTGCTCTAGTGCTTTATTCATTTCAAAGTTTTGATGTATAGGTGACCATGTTCTTGAGCTTGCGTGTCAAATTTTTGATGTCCCAAGCAATTCCAATGCATAATATAGGCTCTAGGCACTTGTAGGAGTAGTTGCTACCAATCTTGCTTAGTTTTATTCACTTTTATTTTGAAGTTACTAAAATTTCAGAAATTTCAGAGAATGAAATATGCTTAGAAGAATGTACCAAGGTGGTTCCTCGGCAAAGAAAGGGCCAAGGATTGCTATACGTGAGCAAGATGTTAAATTGCCGAGGGACGCAAATGTACGAGCTTGTGAGTGGCCATCTGATGATTTTATGGTCGAAACATGCTTCAAGGAGGAATTTGATGCGTATGTGCGTAACACCGAGCTGGAGGACTTCTTACAAGATAAGTGTACTCAATACTATCAATTGACTGATTCCTTTGTGCGGAGGTTGCAATATATCTGTGTGCGTAATTCTCCTAGTGTCATGTTTGATATTTATGATACATCGTATACCATGGATTTAGAGGATTTCACAACTGCTTGCAAACTCCCGCAGTGGGGTAATATTAATGATCCTCGCAAATCTGAATTTAGAGATTTTCTTGCTAGTATTACTGTGGGAGAATCTAGGGACATAGCACAAGCTACCACAGGGAGCATTCATTTTCCTGCTATACACTATTTTTCTCTCTTTATTGGTAGATGCATTAACGGTAAGGACGAAGCATGTCACATGTGTGTCCCTGATCTTTGTGACCTCAAGAGTGTTGTGTCAGGTTATAAAGGTTATAACTTGGGGGCAATAGTTGCACGTAGGTTGCAGAATAATAGTAGAAGGGCGGATTTATTTGGAGGAATTTATGCAACTCGTGTGGCTAATTTTCTTAATATAGCCCCATGAGAGGGGGATATGATTACACCTCCTGTTTATTTGGATAAACAAGCTATGTTTGATTATAATTTTCTTGAGAGGAATGAACAATTCCTCCATTATCGACTAATCTATGACAGGCGCAATGTCGTCCCTATTACTCTTCCTGCCCCCTACCTTTTTGATTATCAAGCAAAAGTAAGATATGTTGTCACCAGGGAGGAAGCAACTGAATACGAGAGGGGAATGGAGGCAGCTCGCCAACACGCTGCTGCTCAGGAGGCTGTTGCCTCTGCATCTCAGTACAACCCCAGTTTTACTTATGGATATCAGCCAGGCGGTCATTGGTATTAAACCAACTTAGGCCAAAAGCCTAAGCTTGGGGGAGTACGTATTTCTCACCGACTTTACATTCATGTTCACACACTAGTCGTGGGTTCTCATACTCTTTCATTGTATTATCCATGCTAGTTTAAATTTCTTTTTCTAGCTTTCTTCTTGTGTGTTTGATAAACTTTAAGAAAAACCAAAAAAAATAGTTACTTTAAATTCTATGCTTGTAGTAGAAATTAAAATGAAAACCCAAAAAGATTTATAGTTCTTCTTCTTACTTGTTGGGAGCTTTCCCGTGTAAATAGTTTTATTTTCTTTTCTTCCTTTTGGAGGTCGAGAAGACCATATTGAAAACGCTTAGTGTCTCTCATATGCATGATTGTTTATTTAACTTAGAGCCCATATTACTTCTCTTCTCTTTTCAGTTGAATGCTTGTAGATTCTAGCTTAGTCCAATGCACGTGAACTCTTATTATTATACACATCGTTCGGTCGTGCAAGTGAAAGGCAATAATGATGATATATGATGGACTTCTTGGGATGTGAAAAGCTGGTATGAACTCGACCTCTCTTGTTTTTGTAAATATGATGATTCATCGTTCCTGAGTCAGCTATTATGAAGTAAACATATTCACAATGACATCTAGAGATTATAGTTGCTTGTGTCATGCTTGATTAGCTACGAGTTATAATGCTTTACCTTGCGTGCCAACATGCTATTAGAATGATTATGATGTGATATGGTGGGATGGTATCCTCCTTTGAATGAATTGAGTGACTCGACTTGGCACATGTCCACGCATGTAGTTGAATCAAATCAACATAGCCTTCACGATATTTATGTTCATGGTGGATTATATCCTAGCCATGCTTGTATTCGATGTAAATTAATTTTAATGCATGTTTACGACTATTGTCGCTCTCTCAGTTGGTCGCTTCCCAGTCTTTTGCTAGCCTTCACCTGTACTAAGCGGGAATACTGCTTGTGCAAACAAACTCCTTAAACCCCAAAGTTGTTCCATATGAGTCCACTATACCTTCCTATATGCGGCAGTAAATTTGTATGTGCTAAACTCCAAACCTTCAAATGAAATTCTGTTTTGTATGCTCGAGCAGCTCATGTTACAACTAGGGCTGCCTATATCTTCCATGCTAGGTGGGTTATTCTCAAGAGGAGTGGACTCCGCTCCTCATTCACGAGAAAGGGCCGGTAACCGGGATGCCCAGTCCCATGATCCAAAAAGATCAAAGAAAATCAAAATAATTAAACAAAACTCCCCCAGGGCTATTGTTAGTTGGAGGCACTCGTTGTTTCGACCAAGCCATGGATTGATGCTTGTTGGTGGTTGGGGGAGTATAAACCTTTACCATTCTGTTTGGGAACTGCCTATAATGCATCTAGTATGGAAGATACAGCCATCTCATAGTTGTTGTGTTGACAGCGAGAGTATGCCGCTCAAAATGTTATTCAATCTCTATTTTAAAATTGAGCTCTGGCACCTCTACAAATCCCTGCTTCCCTCTGCGAAGGGCCTACCTATTTATTTATTTTTATGTTGAGTCATCACCCTTCTTATTAAAAGGACCCGCTGGAGAGCACATTGTCATTTGCATTCATTACTATTGGTTTATATTGGGTATGACTTGACTGGATCTCTCTTACAATGAATTACAATGTTTAGTCACTCCTTGATCTTTAAAGGTGCTCTGCATTTATGTTTTGCGGTCTCAGAAAGGGCTAGCGAGCTACCATTTTGTTATATCATGTTATAATTATTTTGAGAAAGTGTTGTCATCTGAGTTTTATTATTATGGCTCGGTAGCTGATTATGCTATTGATATGAGTAATTGTGAGACCTATTTGTTATTGTGAGTATGGTTAGTTCATAATATTTGCTGAAACTTGAATGCTGGCTATTCATGTTTAAAACAACAAGAGCAAACAGAGTTTGTAAAAGTTTTTCTTTATCACCTTCAGTTTGTCAACTGAATTGCTTGAGGACAAGCAAAGGTTTAAGCTTGGGGAGTTGATACGTCTCCAACGTATCTACTTTTCCAAACACTTTTGCCCTTGTTTTGGACTCTAACTTGCATGATTTGAATGAAACTAACCCGGACTGACGCTATTTTCAGCAGAACTGCCATGATGTTGTTTTATGTGTAGAAAAGAAAAGTTCTCGGAATGTCCTGGAAATCCACGGATGCACTTTTTGGAATTAATAAGAATTTTTGGCCAAAGAATCAAGACCAGGGGGCCCACAGGCTGTCCCCGAGACAGGGGGCGCGCCCCCCCTAGGGCGCGGCCTCCTATCTCGTGGGCCCCCTGGACCTCCACCGACCTCAACTCCAACTCCATATATTCACGTTCGGGGAGAAAAAAATCAGAGAGAAAGTTTCATCGTGTTTTATGACACGGAGCCACCGCCAAGCCCTAATCTCTTTCGGGAGGGCTGATCTGGAGTCCGTTCGGGGCTCCGGAGAGGTGGATTCGTCGCCGTCATCATCATCAACCATCCTCCATCACCAATTTCACGATGCTCACCACCGTGCGTGAGTAACTCCATTGTAGGCTTGCTGGACGGTGATGGGTTGGATGAGATTTACCATGTAATGAAGTTAGTTTTGTTAGGGTTTGATCCCTAGTATCCACTATGTTCTGAGATTGATGTTGCTATGACTTTGCTATGCTTAATGCTTGTCACTAGGGCCCGAGTGCCATGATTTCAGATCTGAACCTATTATGTTTTCATGAATATATGTGTGTTCTTGATCCTATCTTGCAAGTCTCTAGTCACCTATTATGTGTTATGATCCGACAACCCCGAAGTGACAATAATCGGGATACTTCTCGGTGATGACTGTAGTTTGAGGAGTTCATCTATTCATTATGTGCTAATGCTTTGTTCCGGCTCTCCATTAAAAGGAGGCCTTAATATCCCTTAGGTTCTGCTAGGACCCCGCTTCCATGGGAGGGTAGGACAAAAGATGTCATGTAAGTTCTTTTCCATAAGCACGTATGACTATTTACGGAATACATGCCTACATTACATTGATGAATTGGAGCTAGTGCTATATCACCCTATGTTATAACTATTGCATGAGGAATCGCATCCGGCATAATTATCCATCACTGATCCATTGCCTACGAGCTTTTAACATATTGTTGTTCGCTTATTTACTTTTCCGTTGCTACTGTTACAACTACTACAAAAACCCAAAAACATTTATCTTTACTTTTGCTACCGTTACTATTATTATCATACCACTTTGGCTACTAAATACTTTGCTGCAGATACTAAGTTATCCAGGTGTGGTTGAATTGACAACTCAACTGTTAATACTCAAGAATATTCTTTGGCTCCCCTTGTGTCGAATCAATAAATTTGGGTTGAATACTTTACCCTCGAAAGCTGTTGCGATGCCCTACACTTGTGGGTTATCATTTCCTGATATGAACTATTTAATAACCCCTTTATTAATTTTCTTTGCCGGCGGGCAGGGCTTGGGAAAATTTCATCAAAGTGACTCCAGGCAAATGGGCAAAAAAGTTGTTTTAGTATCGACCAAAGGTAAGTAATTAAGTAGTACTAGCTAGCTAGCTAGCTACCATCTCTTTAATTCTTGTTTCAATACCATTAATTAATTATCATGCTTGATTAATCATTATCTGATTCAATTTCATTCTCGTAAAGGCCCTGAAGTAGGCGCAGGGGAATGATCGTTGTGCATTCTATGTTTGCGAGAACATTCACATGATGGCGTCCAAAGGAGCAGATCTCAAAGACAGGACTGGGTACGTTTGTCAGAACACTATTCACACCATTATCGATATCTAGTCACACAACTAATACACATGCATATTGATCTCCTTCTTAACAGTTCAGAGAGGTGCGGGAGCAGCTCCTACTAGCGGAGCGTATACTAGCACTTCAAGAGGAAGTAGCGGGATTTTTGCTCAACCAGGTCATAGATCCCAAAGGAAAATACTATTACCCGCTACCGCCCCCATGAACCACTTGTCATCGTGCTCCGAAGGCACCAAGGCAACATGTAGGAGAAATTGTATATGTATATACATGTGTATGTTTGAATAATTAATGGTATTTATATATATATGCGGTTCTACGTACGAGAAAATCTATTTATATATATGCATAACGTGTACAATTTGTAGTATCATAAAATACCAGCAAACAAAAAAGAGTTAAATGGAAAACACAAAATTAATGAAAATAAAACCAAAACACCCCCAAACATTTAGTACCGGTTGGTGTTACCAACCGGTACTAATGGTCTACCAGCACCCAGGCCTGGCTTGTGCCACGTTGTGGCACTTTAGCGTCGGTTCATGCCGAACCGGTAGTAAAGGGGCGGGGCGCTTTAGTCTCCACTCTTTATTGCCGGTTGTAGAACCGGCACTAAAGGCCCTTATGAACCGGCGCTAAAGCCCGGTTCTGCACTAGTGTACAAGAGATCTTCCTCATCTTTGAGAAGACGCTCAAGAGCACATGCTTCCGAGCTACCATCTCCGGCAAGATCACACCGGCATCGACACCATCACCAACAAGAACATAAAGGTCTAGAGCTCAACACCAAGAACCGCTCAAATACTTCACCATCTCCCTTGGCATCTTTGCCAAGCGACTTCAAGGCGTTTTCGCCCACGGACATACGACGCTCAAGAGAAGCTCCCCACGGACATAATTGTCCATCAAATTGCTTCTCGCGGTAGAAGAAGCAAATTGCTTCTCGCGGAAGATTCGGCATTTGCCTGCTAGTTGTTGGTTCTATTTTAGAAGGTGTTAGTAAGCTATGAAAATATAACTGAAGAAGAGCAAAAAATATCACATGCTACTGTTTTTCTTTCCTGTGAAGTGGATCGTTAATCATTTGCTCATATTCCTTTAGGAAAATGGTGCCGCCACCACCACCACCATGTCGACTGTGCAAGTCAAGGTGCGCCAGCAGCCTTGCAACTGGCAAGCTGTTCAACATCTACTTCCAACCAATTTTTCGTCATGCGGCGGTAAGAAATTATATGAAATGTAACAACTATTTTAATTTTAGTGTTGGCATTACTGCATTGTGTCATTTTGGTTTTTTACACAGATCGTCCCATGCAATGTGAGGTTGAAATTCAACAAGCTGATAGGAGACACTATGACATTTGAGGCTCCTGGGGGGATGTACACTATGGAGGTCAAGAAAGGACGCAATATGTCGCAGATTGGAGGAGATGGATGGGCCCATTTTCTCGCCCGCATGCATCTTACTGGTGGTGAGTCGATCAGCTTCTCCTTCAGAGCAGAAAGACCCAAGCTGGCTGGCATTTATATCAACCTGGTGGAAGATGATGAAGATGATGAAGATGATGAAGATAATGAGGACCCACTCGATGAAGATGACGAGGACCCACTTCATGAAGCCATCATAGCTAAAAGAATGAGGTTGAGCGAGGAGGAGGTGTCCAACCTATGGGACATAATTCCTCCACATGCTAACTATGTCGGGGTGCCATTAGTGACCCGCCTGACAAGTACCATGGTCGATCGACATGATATGGTATGTTATACTTACAAATGCAAATTGTGCGATGATATGCTTAGTGTGGAGTCCAATGATATGTTGTGTGGAATCTAGTCGATGATATGCTTTAGTATAGACTCCGATCACATGCTTATTAGTGTAGAATCTAAGGAACTATTAATAGTGTAGATAATCCATATATACTTATTTGCAAGAGTATGTGCGAGGCAATTTATTAATTGATATGTTTTTCTTATTGAGAAATTGGCAAAGAGCCTATCTGTAAGTTATGGTATCGAGCCTGATGAAGAAGGCTCCGCTGGACAATGCCTTACCGCAAGGAGCTCCGTCACAACATGTACTTACCGCATGGACACAGACGGTTGCACACACTTAAACTCGGTTGGGTGGAAGAGATTCCTCGTTCTCAAGAATCTTCGTCTTGGACAGGCAATCCTAATTACTATCAGGAACACCCACCACCCAGGCTTGAGGATGATGATCGTCGTCGATATCATCTAGAACTACATACGTGTGTGTCGCTATATCATCTAGAACTACATATGATGATTATCGTCGATATCATCTAGAACTACATATGATGATCCTCGTCGATATCATCTAGAACTACATATGATGATCGTTGTCGATATGACCTAGTACTGCTTGAGGATGCATGTTGACTATATATGAAATTGTTATCAAGTACTCCCTCTGTTCCAAATTACTCATCGTGGTTTGAACTAAAACCACGACGAGTAATTTGGAATGGAGGGAGTACTACCTCGTACCTATAATACTTTATGAAATTGATATCTAGTAGTACTTAGTATCTGGAAATTGGAGTTTATTGAAACTGAAGCAGGGTAATAAGCGGGGGAGGGGGGGATGATGAAAGATATAGAAGTAGCGAGGGGCTAGGAAACTGCTACAGCTAATTAATAGTAGGGTATTCCAGAAAAGCGCTGCTGATATAGTAGTAGTAGTAGCGCGGGTGCGGACCGTGCTACTACTAATATTTAGCTGTAGCGCCATAGTAGTAGCGCGGCTGCCCGCGCTACTGATAGCCTCAAAACCCGCGCTACTACTAGGGTTGTCCCTAGTAGTGGATGCTTATCTTGTGCTAACTCTCACGTGCACATACACATCAAGATGGATGATGTGTACATTTACCATGCACACAATTGCTTTGGTTTGTGTCTCTTTTGTGTAGGTACCCATATATACTTGTCAACCTCACAATCCCATGAGTTGACAAAACGAGCTCTAGAGAGCAACGATGACTTGGGATCGCTTGAATTGGCTTTCACACCGTTCCCATCGCACAACGACTTCACGTATTTCTTCTACATGGCCTTCACATGGTTATGGGTTATTGTCCACTACATATTCTATGCCCATCTTGCCATGTTCACTTTGCATGATATGCTCATTCCTATGCTTTTGACATGTATTAGTGACCCATGCTTTTGCATTACACATGATTCATTATTCTCATACTTGTGTGTGTATTTGCAAGCTTGGTGGAGATATCACTTGTTATTGCCATGTTCCACTTGTGACCCATCCCTATGATGACACTATGATCTTGCTTTGTGCTCGTTCTTGCGATATGTCATGTGCATCGCCTATGCTTCCTACTTTCTCATATGACATGATTGCCATGATTTCCCCTAGTGCGTTGCATCTTTGCTCCACTAGTTTGCACGGCTTGATTACTATGCTTGATTATGTTGTGTCTCCTTGTGTTGCCTCTTTGATGCTAGACGATTTACCATGTGTTGAGTGCAACTACGCCTTTAGTCTTGATAATGAGTTTGCCCCCATAGCGTTCTCTCATATGATTGGGATTTTGACATATTTCTTATGAAGCATGCTTGTCTTCCTTCTTTGCACTATATGCATTCTGCCATGAACATAAAGATTGTTGCATCATATTCTTCATGCACTTTTACTACTAATGGTTATGTGCAAGAGAAGAGAACCATCACGATGGATGATGTGTTTATCTACCATGCGCATATGCTCTTTGTTTTGTTGTGTGCATGTGCAGGATACTTGGACTTCATGTCGACTTCCACTTCACGTGAGTTGACCATTCAAGCTCTTGAGAGCGAGCCTCATACATTCTACCATGACTCGCTCGTACGCCACATTTCCTACCACTTCAGCATTGTGAAAGACACACAAGGACATGCCTTCAAGGTGATATCCTTCTCTTTTGAGAACCCCCAAATCATGAGCATGGATATTGATGATCATAATACTTGTGTTACTTGCACCATGAGACTTATTGGTCATCTTGGACCACTTGATCGCGCACTTGTTAGAGATCTTGCTTTGATTTCCATTTTCACACTTCCATGCATCATGATATATTTGGCTTGTGTGTTGCATCCAATTCTTGGATTAGTTGCTCCTATCACATGTTTGGTTGCAACGATATCACTTCTTCACATATACCATGTCCCATTGCTTGTCACATGCTTGCCTTGATTGCCTCACACATGATGAACAATTGCTCTTTCTATTCTGTTTAGTGCCACACTATATTCCCTATGCCCTATGCACATTATGCTTGGATTGTCTTGCACTTGACCCATGTGTTTAGACACTTCATTTTATTTGGTGTTGTGAATGCTTCTTATGCCTACCATCGACCATTTATCGAGCGCTTTATGCATGATTTCTATGACCTTGAGGTAGATTCTTATTCTCTTGTGACACATACTTGCATCACTACCTCACATTTACATGCTTGTTTCCATGATAACCTTGATTTTTCTCAATTGATACGCTTACATGGCATGTCACAATCCTTTGTCACACCACATGCTTTGCTTGATGACGAGACTTGTTGGGTGAGTCACCTCTTGAATGCTTGGTTTTGTACTAACGCTAACCACATTTGTTTTTCGAAGTGTTTGTTGTTCTTGCTTCCTTTGAAGGAATCACAAGACGGTGCGACATTGGAGAGTGCCCACTTCAAGCTTGAAGATGATGACTACTTGGTGAACGTCCACTTTTACATGGCGAAGCCATCTCTTTCCCGTGGTGATTTGGTTTTGATCCGAGGTCGGATCTCTCCCAAGGGAGGGGAGATGATGCAGAGCATCCTACGGACATCACCATGTCAAGTGTCCATTTGGTAAGTGATACGTGCCACATCTACTTCATGTACACAAAGGTGAATTATCTCCTTTACACGTGTTCACTTGACCCATTCAAGGATGGTATACTACTTGACATTCCTATCGCTTGCATGCATAGGTATTGCCGGAGCTTCACGGACGACGATGAGGAGTACAAGTGCCAAGGTACAACTACACCATCCGCGAGGGAAGCGTGGAAATGAAGACGCAAGAAGATGAGCTGCCAAATAAGCTACAACGAGCGGACGTGCAGCCCCCACCGGATGACGAGCCAGCGAGCGGACGTTGGGCCTCCACTGGGCGACCGACGCCTGAAGCCCAGCCAACGCAAGCTACCGCACCCCCCAGCGAGCGGACGTCCGGCCCCTGCGAGCGGACGTCCGGCCGATAATATTAACAGAAGTCCAAAGATACCGGATGTCCGGTGCCTCTTCAGCAGAACGGATTTAGCGGACGTCCGGCGACTAGCGGACGTCCGGTCTCCCACGAGCCACTGGACGACCGGTACCCACCGGACGTCCGGTAACTGCCTGTGCGCAGCCGTGGGCCTTTGGCCTTGTATCCCTTCCCACTTACCCTTTCGCCCACTTAGACTATAAATACCCCCTACCTCCTCCTAGCTAGGGTTAGCAAAGTGATAGCTCATTTGTGTGTGAGCTTTGCTCCTACCTTCCTCTACTCTTGAGAGAGAGAGAGAGAGAGAGAGAGAGAGATACCACTAGTCCCATGGAGTTCAAGACCTCCATGTGAGAAGATCATGTGGGATATATCGTCCAGACCCATCATGGGAAGATCTGTCTCGGATGCCATCAAGACCTCCTATTGGAGATGAACTCTACCTTGTATCTTTCCCTCTGTTGTTCATGTACCTTGCGATCTTGTGTGTTTGATTGTGTAGTGGATGTGTGATTGGCCTTGTTCTTGAGTCTTTCCCCTTGTGATTTCTCCCCGTTCTTCCCTGTATTCATCATGTTCTTTCAGAGAATCCACTCCAATTGTGAAAGATCGACCTACGCCGGGTTAGCCCCGCATCACAAGAGATCTTTGCTAATGGCATTTGTAAAGCTGTCACCATCAATTATCAACTTGCAAGCACGATTCTTGATCTTACGCTGTGTTTTAAAAACACTCCACCGCTGCCCCTTAGCATTATCATCCTCTTTTACCTTCTCTACCGAAAGATTCAGACCCTTTATTGGTGCATCCACTTCTTTTAATTCTTGTAGCTCTTCTCTACTTTTCCGCAAACGATTTTTCCAATATGCGGCGAACACATCCGTTGGCATGGGAATAAAACAAACTTGTTGGCCCTTCCATGATAGAGAATAAATATTTTTCTTGGCATCCCGAACAGCCCCAACATGCTTGCACCATGGGTTCCCAAGTAATAGGTGGCATGACACAATGGTCACAGGACAAATGAAAAAAAATTCCGCACAACAGTATTTTCCCAAATCAAAAATTAGCAAAATCTGATGAGTAACTTTGATTTCACCTTTGAACCACTTCAGCATGTACGGTCTTTCAAGAGGTGTCATATTCAGCCCCAATTCTTTCACCACCTCGATGCTCACCATATTGACCGTACAACTTTCATCAATCATCAAGTTAACACACCGCTCCTTCACAAGGCAACGAGTGTGAAAAAGAACAACCTCGCCGATGCCTTCCTCCTCCATCAATATGTTCCCGCTCAACATGTCAATGCTCGCCTCCTTAGATGATATTGAAACTAAGTCGCTGTGACTAACCTTAGCTCTGAATACCACTTGATGAGGCACAAATGAGCGAGACGCTAATTCGTGTGTGTACACTAGTGCAGAACCGGGCTATAGCACCGGTTCGTAAGGGCCTTTAGTGCCGGTTCTGTAACCAGCACTAAAGGGTGGGGACTGTCCCCCACCCCCTTTAGTACCGGTTCTGCATGAACCACCGCTAAAGGGCCACCACGTGGCACGAGCCAGGGCCGGGTGTGGGGATACCTTTAGTACCAGTTGGTAACACCAACCGGTACTGAATATTTTGTGGGTTTTTGGTTTTATTATTTATTTTTCCTTTAATTTTGTGTTTTACATTTAATTCTTTTTCGTTTGCTGGTATATTACGATACTACATATTGTACACGCTATGCATATATATAAATAGAATTTCTCGTACAACCGGTTATATATATATATATATATATATATATATATATATATATATATATATATCATTGAATGTCTCCCAACCACACCATTATTCACACATACACATGTATATATATACAGTTTTTCCTACATGTTGCCTCAGAGCCAGTGGCATTTGCCTTGGTGCCTTCGGAGCATGATGACAATTAAGAGTGGTTTATTGGGGCGGTAGCTCGTAATAGAATTCCCCTTTGGGATCTATGACCTGGTCGAGCAAAAGTCCTGCTATTTCCTCTTAAAGTGCTCGTATGTGCTCCTCTGGTAGGAGCTTCTCCTGCACCGATTCGAACTGTTAAGAAGGAGATCAATATGCATGTGTATTAGTTATGTGACTAGATATCAATAATGATGTAAAAATTGTGAATATTTTTATGTCAAACGTACCCATAGCTATTTATCAGTTTTGGTCCTTTCGGACATCATCATGCGAATGTTCTCGAAAACGTAGTATGCACACACATCAGTCCGCTGCGCCTGCTTCAGGGCCTTTACACAATTAGAATTTAATCAGATAATAATTAATCAAGCATGATAATTAAAGGTATTTAAACTAGAATTAAAGAGATGCATGGTAGCTAGCTAGTACTACTTAATTAATCATACCTTGGGTCGAAACCAATACAGCCTTTCTCTCCATTCGCCTAGAACCTCTTTCGAATTCCTGAACTTTTCCCAATCCTTGCCGACCGGAAAAGAAAATGAATAAACAAGTTGTTAAATAGTTGATAACCCACAAGTGTAGGGCATCGCAACAGCTTTCGAGGGTAAAGTATTCAACCCAAGTTTATTGATTCGACACAAGGGGAGCCAAAGAATATTCTTGAGTATTAGCAGTTGAGTTGTCAATTCAACCACACCTGGATAACTTAGTATCTGCAGCAAAGTATTTAGTAGCAAAGTAGTATGATAATAAAGGTAACGATAGCAAAAGTAGTATTTTTGGGTTTTGTAGTGATTGTAACAATAGCAACGGAAAAGTAAATAAGCGAAACACAAGATGTGAAAACCTATAACAGAGGGTTACACAGAACTAGCTCCAGTTCATCAATGTAGTGTAGGCATGTATTCCGTAAATAGTCATACGTGCTTATGTAAAGGAACTTGCATGACATATTTTGTCCTACCCTCCCGTGGCAGCGGGGTCCTAGTGGAAACTAAGGGATATTAAGGCCTCCTTTTAATAGAGAAAGAAACAAAGCATTAGCACATAGTGAATACATGAACTCCTCAAACTATGGTCATCACCGAGAATTATCCTGATTATTGTCACTTCGGGGCTGTCGGATCATAACACATAATAGGTGACTATAGACTTGCAAGATTGGATCAAGAACACACATATATTCATGAAAACAAAATAGGTTCAGATCTCGGGCCCTAGTGACAAGCATTAAGCAAAGCAAAGTCATAGCAACATCAATCTCAGAACATAGTGGATACTAGGGATCAAACCCTAACAAAACTAACTTGATTACATAGTAAATCTCATCCAACCCATCACCGTCTAGCAAGCCTACGATGGAATTACTCACGCACGGCGGTGAGCATCATGAAATTGGTGATGGGGGATGGTTGATGATGACGACGGCAACGAATCCCCCTCTCCGGAGCCCCGAACGGACTCCAGATCAGCCCTCCCGAGAGAGATTAGGGCTTGGCGGCGGCTCCGTATCGTAAAACGTGATGAAACTTCCTCTCTGATTTTTTTCTCCGTCAGACGGAATATATGGAGTTGGAGTTGAGGTCGGCGGAGCCTCAGGGGGCCCACGAGACAGGGGGCGCGCCCAGTGGGGAGGGCGCGCCCCCCACCCTCATGGACAGGGTGTGGCCCCCCTGGTCTTGATTCTTTCGCCAGTATTTTTTATATTTTCCAAAAAGTGCCTCCGTGGATTTTCAGGACATTCCGAGAACTTTTGTTTTCTACACATAAAACAACATCATGGCAGTTCTGCTGAAAACAGTGTCAGTCCGGGTTAGTTTCATTCAAATCATGCAAGTTAGAGTCCAAAACAAGGGCAAAAGTGTTTGGAAAAGTAGATACGTTGGAGACGTATCAACTCCCCCAAGCTTAAACCTTTGCTTGTCCTCAAGCAATTCAGTTGATAAACTGAAAGTGATAAAGAAAAACTTTTACAAAGTCTGTTTGCTCTTGTTGTTGTAAACATGAAAAGCCAGCATTCAGGTTTCAGCAAATATTACGAACTAACCATACTCACAATAACACCTCGGTCTCACTATTACTCATATCAATAGCATAATCAGCTAGCGAGCCATAATAATAAAACTCGGATGACAACACTTTATCAAAACAATCATAACATGATATAACAAAATGGTATCTCGCTAGCCCTTTCTGAGACCGCAAAACATAAATGCAGAGCACCTTTAAAGACCAAGGACTGACTAAACATTGTAATTCATGGTAAAAGAGATCCGGTCAAGTCATACCCAATATAAACCAATAATAATGAATGCAAATGACATTGTGCTCTCTAGCGGGTGCTTTTTAATAAGAAGGGTGATGACTCAACATAAAAGTAAATAGATAGGCCCTTCGCAGAGGGAAGCAGGGATTTGTAGAGGTACCAGAGCTCGATTTTAAAATAGAGATTGAATAACATTTTGAGCGGCATACTTTTGCTGTCAACGCAACAACTATGAGATGGCTATATCTTCCAAGCTACTTGCATTATAGGCAGTTCCCAAACAAAATGGTAAAGGTTTATACTCCCCCAACCACCAACAAGCATCAATCCATGGCTTGCTCGAAACAACGAGTGCCTCCAACCAACAACAGCCCTAGGGGAGTTTTGTTTAATTATTTGATTTTCTTTGATCTTTTTGGATCATGGGACTAGGCATCCCGGTTACCGGCCCTTTCTCGTGAGTGAGGAGCAGAGTCCACTCCTCTGTAGAATAACCCACCTAGCATGGAAGATATAGGCATCCCTAGTTGTAACATGAGCTGCTCGAGCATACAAAACAGAATTTCATTTGAAGGTTTGGAGTATGGAACATACAAATTTACTTGGAATGGCAGGTAAATACCGCATATAGGAAGGTATGGTGGACTCATATGGAACAACTTTGGGGTTTATGGAGTTTGGATGCACATGCAGTATTCCCGCTTAGTGCAGGTGAAGGCTAGCAAAAGACTGGGAGGCGACCAACTGAGAGAGCAACAACAGTCATAAACATGCATTAAAATTAATTTACACCGAGTACAAGCATGAGTAGGATATAATCTACCATGAAAATAAATATCATGAAGGCTATGTTGATTTGTTTCAACTACATGTGTGAACATGTGCCAAGTCAAGTCACTCAATTCATTCAAAGGAGGATACCATCCCATCATACCACATCATAATCATTCTAATAGCATGTTGGCACGCAAGGTAAACCATTATAACTCATAGCTAATCAAGCATGGCACAAGCAACTATAATCTCTAAATGTCACTGCAAATATGTTTACTTCATAATAAGCTGCATCAGAAACAATGAACTCATCATATTTACAAAAACAAGAGAGGTCGAGTTCATACCATCTTTTCTCATCTCAACCAGTCCATCATATATCGTCATTATTGCCTTTCACTTGCACGACCGAACGATGTGTATAATAATAATAGTGCACGTGCATTGGACTAAGCTGAAATCTGCAAGCATTCAACTCAAAAGAGAAGACAAGATAACAAGGACTCTAAGTTAAATAAACAATCATGCAAATGAGATCCAGAAAACATTTTCAATATGGTCTTCTACTGTCGACCCCCAAAGAAAATAAAATAAAATAAAACTATTTACACGGGAAAGCTCCCAACAAGTAAAAGAAGAATGAGAAATCTTTTTGGGTTTTCATTTTAATTCTACTACAAGCATGGAAATTAAACTAACTAATTTTTTTGATTTTTTCTTAAGGTTTATCAAACACACAAGAAGAAAGCTAGAAAAAGGAAATTAAACTAGCATGGATAATACAATGAAAGAGTATGAGCACCAACGACTAGAATAGTGTGTGAACATGAATGTAAAGTCGGTGAGAAATACGTACTCCCCCAAGCTTAGGCTTTTGGCCTAAGTTGGTCTAGTACCAAGGACCGCCTAGTTGATATCCGTAGTTGTAGCTGGGGTCGTACTGCGATGCAGCAGCAACCGCCTCCTGAGCTGCGGCATGTTAGCGAGCTGCCTCCGCTCTCCCCTCGTGTTCCTTTTGCCTGATAATCAAAAAGGAGAGGAGCAGGAAGAGTAACATGGACGACGTTGCGTCTGTTATAGATTAGTCAATAATGGAGGAATTGTTCATTCCTCCGAAGAAAATGATGGTTGACCATAGCTTCATAATCTAAATAAGCAAGAGGTATCATCACATCCCCCTCTCATGGGGCTATACCAAGATAATTAGCCACACGGGTTGCATAAATTCCTCCAAATAAATTTCCAGCTCTACCATTATTCTGCAACCTACGTGCAACTACTGCCCCCAAGTTATAACCTTTATAACCTAACACAGCACTCTTGAGGACACAAAGACGAGGGACACACATATGATATGCTTCATCTTTACCATTAATGCATCTACCAATGAAGAGAACAATATAATGTATAGTGGGAAATCGAATGCTCCCTATGGTAGCTTGTGCAATGTCCCTGGATTCTCCCACAGTAATACTAGCAAGGAAATCTCTAAATTCAGATTTGTGAGGATCATTAATATTACCCCACTGTGGAAGTTTGCAAGCTGTTGTAAAATTCTCTAAGTCCTTGGTATAAGATGTATCATAAATATCAAATAGGACACTAGGAGAATTACGCGTACAGTTATATTTAAACCTCCGCACAAAGGAATCAGTCAATTGATAGTACTAAGTACACTTATCTTGTAAGAAGTCCTCCAGCTCAGCATTACGCACACACACATCAAATTCCTCCTTAAAGCCTGCTTCGACCATAAAATCGTCGGATGGCCATTCACAAGCTCGAACATCTGCGTCCCTCGGTAATTCAATATCTTGCTCACGTATAGCAATCCTGGGTCCTTTCTTTACCGAGGAACCACCTTGGTACATTCTCCTAGACATAATTCTTTTTCTGAAAAATTTCTGAAATTTTAGTAACTTCAAAATAAAAGTGAATAAAACTAAACAAGATTGATAGCAAGTACTCCTACAAGTGCCTAGAGCCTATATCATGCATTAGAATCGCTTGGGACCTCATAAATTCAATGTGCAAGCTCAAGAACATGGTCACCTATGCAGCAAAAATTTGCAATGAATAAAACACTAGAACAAAAAATAATTGGACCAATGGAGAATCCACATACCAAGCAACAATCTCCCAAAGCAGTTTTGTGAATGGAGCTTTGAGCTATGAGATCGAAAATCGCAGCAAAATGAGCTAGAACTCGTGCTTGAGCTGGATGGGGATTTTTTGGGTATAGGATGGAGTGTGTGGGTGCTGGCATAAGTGGAGGGGGCCACCAGGGGCCCACGAGACGGGGGGCACGCCCAGGGGGTGGGCGCGCCGTCCACTCTCGTGGCCTGGTGCTTGCCCCTCCTGCAGTGATTTCAGTGCCTAAAATCTTCAAATATTCCATAAAAAATCATATTAAATTTGCAGGGCATTTGGAGCACTTTTATTTTTGGGATATTTTTTATTGCATGGATAATTCAGAAAATAGACAGATAATACTATTTTTACTTTATTTATTCTAAATAACAGAAAGTAAAAAGAGGGTACAGAAGGTTGTGCCTTCTAGTTTCATCCATCTCGTGATCATCAAAATGAATCCACTAACAAGGTTGATCAAGTCTTGTTAACAAACTCATTCCGAATAACACGGAACCCGAGAAATTTCGAATAACACTAAGTTACCTCAACGGGGATATGAAAATCCCCAACAATAAGAATATCATACTTTTCTTGATAGTAGGGAGAGGAAATTCAAAACCTCCAATAATGATAGTTGGAACTTTTCCAATAGAATTGATGCTATGGACTTGAGATTGTTTCCTCGGAAAGTGTACCATATGCTCATTACCATTAATGTGAAAAGTGACATTGCCTTTGTTGCAATCAATAACAACCTCTGCAGTATTTAAAAAGGGTCTACCAAGGATAATCGACATACTATCGTCCTAGGGAATATGAAGAATAACAAAGTTCGTTAAGATAGTGACATTTACAACCACAATAGGAACATCCTCAAAAATACCGACAGGTATAGCAGTTGATTTATCAGCCATTTGCAAAGATATTTTAGTAGGTGTCAACTTAATCAATTCAAGTCTACGATATAAAGAGAGAGGCATAACACTAACAACGGCTCCAAGATCACATAAAGCAGTTATAACATAATTTCTTTTAATGGAGCATGGTATAGTTGGTACACCCGGATCTCCAAGTTTCTTTGGTATTCCACCCTTAAAAGTGTAATTAGCAAGCATGGTGGAAATTTCAGCTTCCGGTATCTTTCTTTTGTTTGTAATGATATCCTTCATATATTTAGCATAAGGATTTATTTTGAGCATATCAGTTAAGCGCATACATATGAAAATAGGTCTAATCATTTCAGCAAAGAGCTCAAAATCCTCATCATCCTTTGTCTTGGATGGTTTAGGAGGAGAGGGCTCTTTCTCTACCGTGCTTCCTAGCAACAAAATCCCTCTTATCATAACGTTGATTCTTTGATTGTGGGCCATCAAGATCAACAGCAGGTTCAATCTCTATTTCATTGTTTTTGCTAGGTTGAGCATCAACATGAACATTATCATTAACATTATCACTAGGTTCATGTTCATCACCTGATTGTGTTTCAGCATCAGAAATAGAAATATCATTGGGATTCTTAGGTGTGTCTACAGTAGGTTCACTAGAAGCATGCAAGGTCCTATTGTTTTTCTTTTTCTTCTTTTTAGAAGAACTAGGTGCCTCTAAATTATTTTTCTGAGAATCTTGCTCGATTCTCTTAGGGTGGCCTTCAGGATACAAAGGTTCCTGAGTCATTCTACCAGTTCTAGTAGCCACTCTAACAGCAAAGTCATTTTTATTATTTAATTCATCAAGCAAATTATTTTGAGCTTTAAGTACTTGCTCAGCTTGAGTAGCGACCATAGAAGCATATTTGCTAACGAGTTTGAGTTCACCTTTAACTCTAGCCATATTATCGCTCGCACGTCCTATCTCGAAAGTATTATTCTTTAACTCTCTACCAACATGAGCATTAAAACTTTCTTGTCTAGCCATAAAGTCATCAAATTCATCTAAGCATGGGCTATGAAATTTAGTAGAGGGAATTTCAACTTTATCATATCTATAGAGAGAATTTACGTTTACTACCTGTGTCGGGTTAGGTAGACTGGAATTGGCTCTATGAGGAATTTACGTTTACTATCATATCTATAGAGAGAATTTACGTTTATCATATCTATGAGGAATTGCCTATGGAATTGGCTCAGGAAGAGTCCAATTATTTTCATTAGTCAACATATTATTCAATAGTAATTCAGCTTCGTCGACTGTTCTTTCCCTGAAAACACAACCAGCACAACTATCCAAGTAGTCCTTGGAAGCATCGGTTAGTCCATTATAAAAGATATCAAGTATTTCATTTTTCTTGAGAGGATGATCAGGCAAAGCATTAAGTAATCGGAGAAGCCTCCCCCAATCTTGTGGGAGACTCTCTTCTTTGATTTGCACAAAATTATATATTTCCCGCAAGGTAGCTTGTTTCTTATGAGCAGGGAAATATTCACCAGAGAAGTAATAAATCATATCCTAGGGACTACGCACACAACCAGGAGCAAGAGAATTATACCAAGTCTTAGCATCACCATTTAATGAGAACGGAAATATCTTAAGAATATAAAAATAGCGAGATTTATCATCATGAGTAAACAAGGTGGCTATATCATTCAACTTGGTAAGATGTGCCACAACAATTTCAGATTCAAGGCCATAAAAAGGATCAAATTCAGCTAAAGTAATAATTTTAGGATCAACAGAGAATTCATATTCCTTATCAGTAACACAGACAGGTTAAGTAGCAAAAGCAGGGTCAGGTTTCATTCTAGCATAAGAGACTGCTACTTCCATTTAGCTAATAACTTCTAAAGATCATATCTATCACTGCAAGCAAAGATAGCTCTAGGAGCTTCTTCGTTCATAACATAACCCTCGGGAACAACGGGTAATTCATAATCATTCGGAGAACTTTCATCATCACTATCATCGATAATAGCATCTTCAATAATTTCATTCCCTCTAACCCTAGCAAGTTGTTCATCAAGAAATTCACCTAATGGCAAAGTAGTATCACGCAGAGAAGTAGTTTCATCATAAGTATTATGTATAGCAGAAGTGGCATCATCAATAACATGCGACATATCAGAATTCATAGCAGTAGCAGGTTTAGGTGTCGCAAGCTTACTCAAAATAGAAGGAGAATCTAGTGCAGAGCTAGATGGTAGTTCCTTACCTCCCCTCGTAGTTGAGAGATAAATTGTAGTTTTCGCGTCTTTCAAGTTCTTTATAGTGATCAATAGATATAAATCCCAAGTGACTCAGAGAATAGAGCTATGCTCCCCGGCAACGGCGCCAGAAATTAGTCTTGATAACCCACAAGTGTAGGGGATCGCAACAGCTTTCGAGGGTAAAGTATTCAACCCAAATTTATTGATTCGACACAAGTGGAGCCAAAGAATATTCTTGAGTATTATCAGTTGAGTTGTCAATTCAACCACACCTGGATAACTTAGTATCTGCAGCAAAGTATTTAGTAGCAAAGTAGTATGATAATAAATGTAACGATAGCAAAAGTAATATTTTTCGGTTTTGTAGTGATTGTAACAATAGCAACGGAAAAGTAAATAAGCGAAACACAAGATGTGAAAAGATCGTAGGAAATGGATCAATGATGGATTATTATGTTGGATGCGATTCCTCATGTAATAGCTATAACATAGGGTGACACAGAACTTGCTCCAGTTCATCAATGTAATGTAGGCATGTATTCCGTAAATAGTCATACGTGCTTATGCAAAAGAACTTGCATGACATCTTCTGTCCTACGCTCCCGTGGCAGCGGGGTCCTAGTGGAAACTAAGGGATATTAAGGCCTCCTTTTAATAGAGAACCGGAACAAAGCATTAGCACATAGTGAATATATGAACTCCTCAAACAATGGTCACTGAGAAGTATGTCGATTATTGTCACTTCGGGGTTGTCGGATCATAACACATAATAGGTGACTATAAACTTGCAAGATAGGATCAAGAACACACATATATTCAAGAAAACATAATAGGTTCAGATCTGAAATCATGGCACTCGGGCCCTAGTGAAAAGCATTAAGCATAGCAAAGTCATAGCAACATCAATCTCAGAACATAGTGGATACTAGGGATCAAACCCTAACAAAACTACCTTTATTACATGGTAAATCGCATCCAACCCATCACCGTCCAGCAAGCCTACGATGGAATTACTCCCGCACGGCGGTGATCATCATGAAATTGGTGATGGAGGATGGTTGATGATGACGACGGCCACGAATCCCCCTCTCCGGAGCCCCGAACGGACTCCAGATCAGCCCTCCTGAGGGAGATGAGGGCTTGGCGGCGGCTTTGTATCGTAAAACGCGATGAAACTTTCTCTATGACTTTTTTCTCCGCGAGACGGAATATATGGAGTTTGAGTTAAGGTCGGCGGAGCCTCAGGGGGCCCACGAGACAGGGGGGCACCCAGGGGGGAGGGCGTGGCCCCCACCCTCGTGGACAGGGAGTGGACCCCCTGGTCTTGATTCTTTCGGCAGTATTTTTTATATTTTCCAAAAAGTGCCTCCGTGGATTTTCAGGACATTCCGAGAACTTTTGTTTTCTACACATAAAACAACATCATGGCAGTTCTGCTGAAAATAGCGGCAGTCCGGGTTAGTTTCATTCAAATCATGCAAGTTATAGTCCAAAACAAGGGCAAAAGTGTTTGGAAAAGTAGATACGTTGGAGATGTATCAATAGTTGATATCAGGAAATGACGAACTAAACAGGCCGACATATAGTTAATAATGATTGAAATTACTTGTCGACTATCCCCTTCACGATTGTGCAGTCTTTCTTTTTTTAAAGTAGTGAATCCAGTACTTCAACTGTTCCTTCGTCAACTTTAATGATTAACAAGATCCAATGGAAACTGCATGCACACGTTTGCATGTCTTAATTAAGCGGGCATGTGCATAACACTCATCATTGATAGTAATAATTATTAACATCTAGCTAGCTAGTAAGTAAAAACAGAATTTGTAGTACCAGACAGTATGACTCACAGGAAGTTGTAAGGAAGTAGTATATCTTCATTGGTCCAGGGGAACGCCTGCAAAAGAGCTCAGGGTCGATGACGGGACCCGGGTTCCTCACCAAGCGGCGAGCCCTTGAGGTAGCACCTCCTAGTGCCAGCCCGGCGGAGCCCAGTCCCGGACATGGGTCCTCTGAAGCAGGACGTCGTCGCGAACGGGTCGACGGCGAGGATGCGGGCCGGGCATCGTCGAGAACAAATACGATACACCACAAAAGTAACATTTTTTAAATGATTGGATTGTGATTTCTTATATGAAAATTCTAAATTTCTATAACTAAAATTATAAGAAACAAAAAACTAACATTTCTATAACATTTCTAACATTTCTGTGACAATTTGAAATTAATCTTATTCATCTAGCTAAAACTAACATTTCTATAACATATTTCTAACATTTTTATATACTATTTGACATTAATATAATCTAATTAATTAATTCATCTAAAACATTTGTATAAAAAACAGAAAAAATAGAAAAAACTAAAAACTAAAAACTAAAAACATAATTGTGTGTGTGTGTGCGCGCACGCGTGTGTCTGTGTGTGTGCGTGTGTGTGTGTGCGCGCGCGCACGGGCACGTGTGCACCTACGGCACCGGCGGCGCGGCAGCTTTGATTGGAGGGAGGAGAGGGGCCGGGGAGAGTGGCTCACAGCGCGGGCGAGGTCGAGGTGACGGCGACGGATGGCGATGGTCGGTGACGGGGACGGCGACGAGGGGCGGTGGAGATAGCGACAGGCATGGAGACGAGGGGCGGTGGGGACGGCGACGGACGGTGACGGGGACGACGACGGGGGCGGCGACGAGGGGCGGCGGCGACGGGGCAGAGGAGAAGAAGCAGAGGGAGAGATGAGAAACTGACAAAATTTTGAAGTGTTTTCTTATAAGAACCACCCTTTAGTACCGGTTGGAGCCACCAACCGGTACTAAAGGGCTGTTTTGGCCAGGCGAAGCGGCTGGAAGCGCACCCCCTTTAGTACCGGGTGGTGGCTACAACAGGTACTAAAGACCCTCCCCCTTTAGTATCGGTTGGAGCCACCACCCGGTGCTAAAGGTGCGGCCTGGCGTAGGTACGGTGCGGGAAAGTTTAGTCCCACCTCGCTAGCCGAGGGGCGCCCGGACCTGTTTAAAAGCCCCGGCGCGGCTGCTCTCTCGAACTCCTCCCTATAGCAGGCTTCTGAGCCAAACTCTGCCGCTCTGCCCCGTGGGCCTACTGGGCGTTGCGGGCCTGCATCCTGGCCCAACTACAGGTTGGGTTACTAGTCGTATGCAGGCTGTTGTGGCTCAGTAGGTGGGCTTTTTTATTTAGTTTTTGTCTAAAAAAATTTAGTTTTTTTGTTTTCTACTTTATTTATTTTCATTTATTTATTTCTGAATATTTTTTCTTTAGGTACAAAAAGTTACAAACTTTTTGTTAGTGCCAGTAGTTTACAAATTTGAATAGTTTAAATTTGAATTATTTGTCGAACTAATTTGTAGATGAAGTTCATCCAGTTTTTGCACATAAAATTTCTTCGCGTTTCAAATACCAAAACACATAAGTACCCTACAATTACAAAGATTCTCTACGGTTTGTTCGAAGCGGCACTTTCCATATATATAAGTCCGGAAAGTCATTACAGAAGAAAGTGATAACGGTGAAGCCTATCACATCCCAGAGTGGGATCTTAGGGAGTGAAACTTTTTCTTCGCGTGTGTCCCTTTGGGCCGTAACCATGGACAATCTTCATCATTTAACTGGATGCTCGGATCAATATTCACTGTGAATGGAGCAATTTCATCAAACTTCTCATAATCTTGTGACATGTCTGTCTTGTTATCCACTCCCATGATGTTTCTTTTCCCTGAAAGAACTATGTGGCGCTTTGGCTCATCATATGATGCATTCGCTGCCGTATATTTTCTTTTTCTCGGCCTGGTAGACATGTCTTTCACATAGAAAATCTGCGCCACATCATTGGCTAGGATGAATGGTTCGTCTGCATACGCAAGATTGTTGAGATCCATTGTTGTCATTCCGTACTGCAGGTCTTCCGTTACCCCGCCTCGTGTCATATTGTCCAATTTGCACCGAAACAAAGGGGCCTTCAGACCAACTCCATAGTTAAGTTCCCATATGTCCTTTACGTAACTATAATATGTTTCCTTTCCCATGTTGGTTGTTGCATCAAAGTGGACACCATTGTTTTGGTTGGTGCTCTTCTTATCTTGGGCGATCATGTAAAATCTATTCCCATTTATCTCGTACCTTTTGAAAGTCATTATATTCGAAGATGGTAAATGGGACAACAAGTACAAGTCATCTTCAATATCGCCATCATGCATGGCCCGTGTCTGCAACCAACCAGCGAATGTCCTCGGTTTTTCACGTGTAACCCAATCGTCAGATTGCTTTGGGTGTTTGGAGTGTAGAAAATTCTTGTGTTCCTCCATATACGGAGCCACCAAGGTGAAATTCTATAGAACTGTGTAGTGTGCTTCAGTGAGAGAATGCCCGTCCATACATATTATTTGATCCCCTCCTAGCGTGCCTTTTCCATCCAGTCTGCCCTTATGCCGCGATTCAGGAACACCAATCGGCTTAAGGTTAGGAATAAAGTCAATACAAAATTCAATGACCTCCTAATTTTCATAGACCTTCAAGATGCTTCCTTCTGGCCTAGCACGGTTATGAACATATTTCTTCAAGACTCCCATGAACCTCTGAAAGGGGAACATATTGTGTAGAAATACAGGACCCAAAATGTTAATCTCTTCGCAAAGGTGAACTAGGACGTGCATCATGATGTTGAAGAAGAATAGTGCGAACACCAACTCGAAACTGACTAGACATTGCACCAAATCATTCTGTAACCTTGGTATGATTTCAGGGTCGATTACCTTCTGAGAGATTGCATTGAGGAATGCACATAGCTTCACAATGGCTAATCAAACGTTTTCCGGTAAAAACCCCCTCAATGCAATGGAAAGCAGTTGCGTCATAATCACATGGCAGTCATGAGACTTTAGGTTCTGAAACTTTTTCTCGGCCATATTTATTATTCCCTTTATATTCGAGGAGAAGCCAGACGGTACCTTCATACTGAGCTGGCATTCAAAGAAGATTTCCTTCTCTTCTTTGGTAAGAGCGTAGCTGGCATGACCCTGATGTATGTCGTCTTTTCCATGCATACGTTGCTGGTCCTCCCGTGCCTCCGGTGTATCTTTTGTCTTTCATACACGCCCAAGAAGCCAAGCAGGGTCACGCAAAGATTCTTCGTCACGTGCATCACGTCGATTGCGGAGCGGACCTCTAGGTCTTTCCAATAGGGCAGGTCCCAAAATTGAGATTTCTTTTTCCACATGGGTGCGCGTCCGTAAGCGTCCTTCGGAACAGGTTGTCCGCCAGGACCCTTTCCAAAGATTACCTTCAAATTATTGACCATATCATGTACATCAGCACCAGTACGATGGCGAGGCTTCGACCGGTGACCCGCCTTAACTTTGAAATGCTTGCCTTTCTTTCTTACGGGATGCCTGCTCGGAAGATATCGACGATGTCCTAGGTACACATTCTTTCTACAACTATCCAAATATATATTGTCGGTATCATCCAAACAGTGCGTGCATCCGCGGTATCCCTTGTTTGTCTGTCCTGAAAGGTTACTGAGAGCAGGCCAATCATTGATGGTCACGAACAGCAACGCCTTTAGGTCAAATTCTTCCGGTTTTTGCTCATCCCACGGACGTACACATTTTCCATTTCACAACTGTAATAGTTCAACTAATGGCCTTAGGTACACATCAATGTCGTTGCCGGGATGCTTAGGGCCTTGGATGACCCGATCTTTCACAACGATGCTCGATCAACAATTCCTTCTCGCAACCTCCAAGAATAATTCTCACCCGCGTATGAAAGTACACGAACAAAAAATAATGACCCCTCAGATCAGCACGTAGGCGTCGATGTGATGATCAACCGTCCGTCTCTAGTAAATTTCCTCGAACGAAAAATCACAGATAATACACACGATATGGTCGTCTACGACTCGGACGTTTTTCTGTATATTTCATAACTCCAATCAAACTTAAAAAACTCCCTTACATTGGCCGAAGCCTCCCACTTATATGCCTTGACTCTCGTACGCTTAAACAGAAAGTAATAACGATCTGGACTCTAAAAGGAATCATATTATTTTAATGGCTAAATCCTAACAGAAACCAACTAACGTACTCCTACTTATCTAGCTAGCACAACTCAAAAGGAATTCTATCTCTTGTCTTCTATTTGGACGTGGACTCCAAAGCACCATCTTAATTTGCATCTAACGTGGTATTTCCATGCAAACTGAGAGCAATGAGGCCGATTCTCATAAAATCAGGAGGCGTGCGGAACGTCGGGTTTACCTCCGCAGGCTCCGGTTCCTCATGGTTGTTGCCACATGGTCTTCTGTCGCATATTTGGTGCACCTCTTGCACCGTATTTTTGCCTCAACACAATAGTTTTTGTTTGTCGCATGCATTATGTGAATTATCTCTCTGTCTCAGCTGCACAACAGATAAAATGTGTCGCTATAAAACTTTAGCAATCCTAGGTCCACAAAACTCACGTATTTTTCCATCTTTGCCTTGATGCACTTTTCGTGGGATTGTAGACTCTTTTTCTTTTCGAGCCTCTCTAGAACAACACTGAACATAATCAACCATTCCAGTAAATATCTCATTGCTCAACTCCTTAACCGGTTAAGTTTTATTGGCATCAACAATCTACGGTGCCATGCCCGTATTAATATCTCCGTCTCCTGTGAACCAATTTTGTAAGCCAGATTGATGGCAAGTGCATTGCATGTGTAAGTAATCTGGGTTGAACCTACTTGAGGTGTTTCACCACTTCTATTACTTCAACAGAAATTGTGCGCATTGTACGCACTACCCATTAATGAGCTGTATATATTATCCATGGTTGATAATAGCTTCTTCCTGTTATCCCTTCTGTTATATTTTCCGTACTCAACTAATTTTGTGAGATCTGAATTGGTACACAAAAATAAGCCGAGATATTTTGTTCTTACCTACATATGTAGTGAGGGCTTAGCCATACTGATTAGTCATTTGACGAGTTAACTAGAAAGCATTTAGTATATCTTTAGTTATGTTGTCATGAGCTGTGCACATGATTCAGACACAAAAATGCAGTACCCTGCATTGTTTTTACATGTGTGAAGCATGTACAAAATTTTTGCTATCATGGACTAAAAACAATCACGAGCTAGCTGAATCAATGGACACTCCATGGGAAGATGAACAAGCATACTAAATAACACGAAGCATAGTAATTCCAAGCTATTTTGACAATCCATTTCAGTGAACTATGTTGTGATTCGAGTTTTCTTAACCTAGATGATATTATCTTGGATTTGAAATGACGGTCTACATTTATCCTTTTTTTATAGTTGTGAAGACCAAATTTAGATAATTGTACCGGTTGTGATGTCTGCATTCTTTGTTCGCGTCTTTTACGTCAGTGTTCTTCATAGGTAATGCCCTTCTTGGCCATGGCAAGATGTAATGCTATGACCTTGGCTTGATACCTTCCTTATTATGTGCTTTTCTTTTGCGGGACGCTGCTGAGCTTGGAAAATATTATGCTCTTCTCTATAACGAATTAGTGATATTCAATCTGCTTCTGCTGGTACCTAAAAGTCGGATGCCTTCTCCACCGAAGGTGGTTGGCCAGGCTAGTAGGGACGGATCTTGGATCCCACTATTAGCACCGGCGGCGAGTAGAGAAGACATAGTCGCCAGTGAAAACCGCGCCGACTCCTGTCATGTCGGGCGGTGGCGGCGTCAATGTCGTTACCTTGATGAAGGCATCGTCAAGCAACTATCGTCAACCTGCTCGTGCCACTTCGGGAGAAATCCGAAGTTCTCTGGATCGGATGATGGCGGCGTTGCGGTGTTGTGTTCCCTATTGGGGGCATCGTTTGTGGAGCGGCGCCGGATGAAAGAGCCGTGAGGTGGTGTGGCGTGCCTTCTCTTTCTTAGACGACGGCGGGTCTCCGCGGCATGGACCAGCGGTGCTCGCCGGTGGGCGTGTGATGATGGACGAGCGCAGGATGGTGGCGTTGTCTGGCGTCGTGGTGGCGTCGACGACAGCTAGACCGGGCAAGATAGATGCAGCAGTACATCACTGAAAATGGATTGGTGGCAGGTGACTGCGGCGGCCTCATACCCGGCAGGCGTCCTGGTTGAGGAGTGTGCCGGACTGGTGGATGCCCCATACCCGGCAGGCGTCCTGGTTGGGACCTCGGGTCTTAGATGTTTGGTATTAGGCCCAGATTATCAGCATCCCTACATCAACTGGATAGGAGTAGCGACAGATGTTGTCTAGACGCTGGCTTTAGTCTTACTGTTGTATGATTTTGTAAGAACTTGTGTGAATAATTAATAAAATGGCTGCATGCATCGTCTAGATGCAGAGGCCGGGGGTCCTCCTCCAATTCTAAAAAAAACCTAAAAATTTATCTAACTATTATTTTTCCTGTATATATACAGCTCAATATGCACATCATCGCAGAAGCATGGGTGGTAGACAATGAGAGTAGCTGGAGATTTGTATTCACCAAATAGATGGAGCCGCAACAATAAGCACTCACGAGCAGCACATCCTTAGCTGACACATCGACTGGCTGCGCGAGCTTCCATCCGACGTCAAAAATGGGAAATGGCCTTTTGTGCTGATGAGCGATCACCTGACGTGCTCTGCAGGTTTGTGCCGGCTTACCAAAGGAACACTCTTTTTCCTTTTTGCAAAACTTATCCAAGGAACGTCTGGGAAAAGGTGCACTGATAGACGATTGAAGAGCAACAAAAAAAATTATACGCTAAAATTTGTAGATTTAACTCCAACTATTCCATCATGATGTTGTCTGTATTAATCTATCTATGAACCATATATGTAGCAAACTTTATATTTAGCCTCCATGCTCATGTCCAATCACCGCAGATGGGATGGTGTGTTGAAGTAGAGGGTGTGGATCAATGTGTTGGGGAACGTAGTAATTTCAAAATAAAAAATTCTACGCACACGCAAGATCATGGTGATGCATAGCAACGAGAGGGGAGAGTGTTGTCCACGTACCCTCGTAGACCGTAGCGGAAGCGTTGACGCAACGTAGAGGAAGTAGTCGTACGTCTTCCCGGTCCAACCGATCCAAGCACTGTTACTCCGGCACCTCTGAGTTCTTGACACACGTACAGCTCGATGACGCACCCCGAGCTCCGATCCAGCAAAGCTTCGGGGAGGAGTTCCGTCAGCACGACGGCGTGGTGACGATCTTGATGTTCAACTGTCGCAGTGCTTCGCCTAAGCACCGCTACAATATGACCGAGGTGTAATATCGTGGAGGGGGGGCACCGCACACGGCTAAGGAACGATCACGAAGATCAACTTGTGTGTCGATGGGGTGCCCCCTGCCCCCGTATATAAAGGAGTGGAGGAGGGGAGGGCCGGCCCTCTCTATGGCGCGCCCTAGGGGAGTCCTACTCCCGCCGGGAGTAGGATTCCCCCTTTCCTAGTCCAACTAGGAACCCTTCCATGTAGTAGGAGTAGGAGAGAAGGAAAGGGAAGAGAGAAGGAGAAGGAAGGAAGGGGGCGCCCCCCCTCCCTAGTCCAATTCGGACTAGTCCAAGGGGAGGGGTGCGGCCACCCTTTTGGCCCTTTCTCTCCTTTCCCGTATGGCCCAAAGAGGCCCAATACGAATTCCCGTAACTCTTCGGTACTCCGAAAAATACCCGAATCACTCGGAACCTTTCCGAACTCCGAATATAGTCGTCCAATATATCGATCTTTACATCTCGACCATTTCGAGACTCCTCGTCATGTCCCCGATCTCATCCGGGACTCCGAACTCCTTCGGTACATCAAAACTCATAAACTCATAATAAAACTGTCATCGAAACCTTAAGCGTGCGGACCCTACGGTTCGTGAACAATGTAGACATGACCGAGACACGTCTCCGGTCAATAATCAATAGCGGGACCTGGATGCCCATATTGGTTCCTACATATTCTACGAAGATCTTTATCGGTCAGACCGCATAACAACATACGTTGTTCCCTTTGTCATCGGTATGTTACTTGCCCGAGATACGATCGTCGGTATCCAATACCTAGTTCAATCTCGTTACCGGCAAGTCTCTTTACTCGTTCCATAATACATCATCTCGCAACTAACTCATTAGTTGCATTGCTTGCAAGGCTTATGTGATGTGCATTACCGAGAGGGCCCAGAGATACCTCTCCGACATTCAGAGTGACAAATCCTAATCTCGAAATACGCCAACCCAACAAGTACCTTTGGAGACACCTGTAGAGCACCTTTATAATCACCCAGTTACGTTGTGACGTTTGGTAGCACACAAAGTGTTCCTCCAGTAAACGGGAGTTGCATAATCTCATAGTCATAGGAATATGTATAAGTCATGAAGAAAGCAATAGCAACATACTAAACGATCGGGTGCTAAGCTAATGGAATGAGTCATGTCAATCAGATCATTCAACTAATGATGTGATCCCGTTAATCAAATAACAACTCTTTTGTCCATGGTTAGGAAACATAACCATCTTTGATTAACAAGGTAGTCAAGTAGAGGCATACTAGTGACACTCTGTTTGTCTATATATTCGCACATGTATTATGTTTCCGGTTAATACAATGCTAGCATGAATAATAAACATTTATCATGAAATAAGGAAATAAATAATAACTTTATTATTGCCTCTAGAGCATATTTCCTTCAGTCTCCCACTTGCACTAGAGTCAATAATCTAGTTCACATCGCCATGTGATTTAACATCAATATTCACATCTGCATGTGATTAATACCCATAGTTCACATCATCATGTGATCAACACCCAAAGGGTTTACTAGAGTCAATAATCTAGTTCACATCGCTATGTGATTAACACCCAAAGAGTACTAAGGTATGATCATGTTTTGCTTGTGAGAGAAGTTTAGTCAACGGATCTGTCACATTCAGAGCCGTAAGTATTTTGCAAAATATTCTATGTCCACAATGCTCTGCATGGAGCTACTTTAGCTAATTGCTCCCACTTTCAATATGTATCCAGATTGAGACTTAGAGTCATCTGGATTAGTGGCAAAACTTTCATCGACGTAACCCTTTATGACGAACCTTTTGTCACTTCCATAATCGAGAAACATATCCTTATACCACTAAGGATAATTTTGACCGCTGTCGAGTGATCTACTCCTAGATCACTACCATACTCCCTTGTCAAACTCAGTGGTGGGGTATACAATAGATCTGGTATACAACATGGCATACTTTATAGAACCTATGGCTGAGGCATAGGGAATGACTTTCATTCTCTTTCTATCTTCTGCCGTGGTCGGGCTTTGAGTCTTACTCAATTGCACACCTTGTAACACAGGAAAGAACTCTTTCTTTGACTGTTCCATTTTGAACTACTTCAAAATCTTGTCAAGGTATTTACTCATTGAAAAAACTTATCAAGCGTCTTGATCTATCTCTATAGATCTTGATGCTCAATATGTAAGCAGCTTCACCAAGGTCTTTCTTTGAAAAAACTCCTTTCAAACACTCCTTTATACTTTGCAGAATAATTCTACATTATTTCCGATCAACAATATGTCATTCACATATACTTATCAGAAATGTTGTAGTGCTCCCACTCACTTTCTTGTAAATACAGGCTTCACTACAAGTCTGTATAAAACTATATGCTTGGATCAACTTATCAAAGCGTATATTCCCACTCCGAGATGCTTGCACCAGTCCATAGATGGATCGCTGGTGCGGTTCTCACTCTGGTTGACCTACGAGGTTCGGCAGTAACTTGATCTGAAGTTACATGATCATCATCATTATCTTCCTCACTAATTGGTGTAGTAGTCACAGGAACAGATTTCTGTGATGAACTACTTTCCAATAAGGGAGAAGGTACAATTACCTTATCAAGTTCTACTTTCCTCCCACTCACTTCTTTCGAGATAAAACTCCTTCTCTAGAAAGGATCCATTTTTAGCAACGAATATCTTGCCTTCGGATCTGTGATAGAAGGTGTACCCAACAGTTTCCTTTGGGTATTCTATGAAGACGCACTTCTCCGATTTGGGTTTGAGCTTATCAGGATGAAACCTTTTTCACATAAGCATCACAGCCCCAAACTTTAAGAAACGACAACTTGGGTTTCTTGCTAAACCACAGTTCATATGGTGTCGTCTCAACGGATTTAGATGGTGCCCTTTTAACGTGAATGCAGCTGTCTCTAATGCATAACCCCAAAACGACAATGGTAAATCAATAAGTGACATCATAGATCGCACCATATCCAATAAAGTGTGGTTACGACGTTCGGACACACCATAACGTTGTGGTGTTCCAGGTGGCGTGAGCTGTGAAACTATTCCACATTGTTTTAATTGAAGACCAAACTCGTAACTCAAATATTCATCTCCATGATCAGATCGCAGAAACTTTATTTTCTTGTTACGATGATTTTCCACTTCACTCTGAAATTCTTTGAACCTTTCAACTATTTCAGACTTATGTTTCATCAAGTAGATATACCCATATCTGCTTAAATCATCTGTGAAGGTCAGAAAATAACGATACTCGCCACGAGCCTTATTACTCATTGGTCTGCATACATCAGTATGTATTATTTCCAACAAGTTTGTTGCTCGTTCCATTGTTCCGAAGAACGGAGTTTTAGTCATCTTGCCCAAAAGGCACGGTTCGCAAGCATCAAATGATTCATAATCAAGTGATTCCAAAATCCCATCAGCATGGAGTTTCTTCATGCGCTTTACACCAATATGACCTAAACGGCAGTGCCACAAATAAGTTGCACTATCATTATTAACTTTGCATCTTTTGGTTTCAATATTATGAATATGTGTATCACTATGATCGAGGTCCAATGAACCATTTTCATTGGGTGTGTAACCATATAAGGTTTTGTTCATGTAAACAGAACAACAGTTTATTCTCTTACTTAAATGAATAACCGTATTGCAATAAACACGATCAAATCATATTCATCCTCAACGCAAACACCAAATAACATTTATTTAGGTTCAACACTAATCCCGAAAGTATAGGGAGTGTGCGATGATGATCATATCAATCTTGAAACTACTTTCAACACACATCGTCACTTCATCCTTAACTAGTTTCTGTTTATTCTGCAACTCCTGTTTCGAGTTACTACTCTTAGCAACTGAACCAGTACCAAGTACCGAGGGGTTGCTATAAACACTAGTAAAGTACACATCAATAACATGTATATCTAATATACCTTTGTTCACTTTGCCATCCTTCTTATCTGCCAAATACTTGGGGTAGTTCTTCTTCCAGTGACCAGTCCCTTTGCAGTAGAAGCACTTAGTCTCAGGCTTAGGTCCAGACTTGGGCTTCTTCACTTGAGCAGCAACTTGCTTGCCGTTCTTCTTGAAGTTCCTTTCTATCCCTTTGCGCTTTTCTTGAAACTAGTGGTCTTGTCAACCATCAACACTTGATGTTCTTTCTTGATTTCTACCTTCATCGATTTCATTATCATGAAAAACTCGGGAATCATTTTCATCATCCCTTGCATACTATAGTTCATCATGAAGTTCTACTAACTTGGTGATGGTGACTAGAGGATTCTGTCAATTACTATGTTATCTGGAAGATTAACTCCCACTTGATTCAAGCGATTGTATTATCCAGACAATCTGAGCACATGCTCACTTATTGAGCGATTCTCCTCCATCTTTTAGCTATAGACTTGTTGGAGACTTCATATCTCTCAACTCGGGTATTTGCTTGAAATATTAACTTCAATTCCTGGAACATCTCATATGGTCCATGATGTTCAAAACATCTTTGAAGTCCCGATTCTAAGCCATAAAGTATGGTGCACAAAACTATCAAGTAGTCATCATATTGAGCTAGCCAAACGTTCATAACGTCTGCATCTGCTCCTGCAATAGGTCTGTCACCTAGCGGTGCATCAAGGACATAATTCTTCTGCGCAGCAATGAGGATAAACCTCAGATCACGGATCCAATCCGCATCATTGCTACTAACATTTTTCAACTAAATTTTCTCTAGGAACATATCAAAATAAACATATGAGAGCAACAACGCAAGCTATTGATCTACAACATAATTTGCAAAATACTACCAGGACTAAGTTCATGATAAATTTAAGTTCAATTAATCATATTACTTAAGAACTCCCACTTAGAAAGACATCCCTCTAATCCTCTAAGTGATCACGTGATCCAAATACACTAAAACATAACCGATCATCACCTGAAATGGAGTAGCTTTCAATGGTGAACATCATTATGTTGATCATATCTACTATATGATTCACGCTCGACCTTTCGGTCTCCGTCTTCCGAGGCCATATCTGCATATGCTAGGCTTGTCAAGTTTAACCTGAGTATTCCGCGTGTGCAAAACTGGCTTGCGCCCGTTGTAGATGGACGTAGAGCTTATCACACCCGATCATCACGTGGTGTCTGGGCACGACGAACTTTGGCAACGGTGCATACTCAGGGAGAACACTTCTTGATAATTAGTGAGAGATCATCTTATAATGCTACCGTCAAACAAAACAGAATAAGATGTATAACAGATAAACATCATATGCAATCAATATAAGTGATATGATATGGCCATCATCATCTTGTGCTTGTGATCTCCATCTCCAGAGCATCGTCATGATTTCCATCATCACCGGCATGACACCATGATCTCCATCATCTTGATCTATATCAATGTGTCGTCACATGGTCGTCTGGCCAACTATTGCTCTTGCAACTATTGCTATCGCATAGCGATAAAGTAAAGCAATTATTTAGCGCTTGCATCTTATGCAATAAAGAGACAACCATAAGGCTTCTGCCAGTTGCCGATAACTTCAACAAAACATGATCATCTCATACAACAACTTATATCTCATCACGTCTTGACCATATCACATCACAACATGCCCTGCGAAAACAAGTTAGACGTCCTCTACTTTGTTGTTGCAAGTTTTACGTGGCTGCTACGGGCTGAGCAAGAACCGTTCTTACCTACGCATCAAAACCACAACGATAGTTTGTCAAGTTGGTGTTGTTTTAACCTTCGCAAGGACCGGGCGTAGCCACACTCGGTTCAACTAAAGTTGGAGAAACTGACACCCGCTAGCCACCTGTGTGCAAAGCACGGCGGTAGAACCAGTCTCGCGTAAGCGTACGCGTAATGTCGGTTCGGGCCGCTTCATCCAACAATACCGCCGAACCAAAGTATGACATGCTGGTAAGCAGTATGACTTATATCGCCCACAACTCATTTGTGTTCTACTCATGCATATAACATCAAACCATAAAACCTAGGCTCGGATGCCACTGTTGGGGAACGTAGTAATTTCAAAAAAAAAAATCCTACGCACACGCAAGATCATGGTGATGCATAGCAACGAGAGGGGAGAGTGTTGTCCACGTACCCTCGTAGACCATAGCGGAAGCGTTGACGCAACGTAGAGGAAGTAGTCGTACGTCTTCCCGGTCCAACCGATCCAAGCATCGTTACTCCGGCACCTCCGAGTTCTTGACACACGTACAGCTCGATGACGCACCCCGAGCTCCGATCCAACAAAGCTTCGGGGAGGAGTTCCGCTAGCATGACGGCGTGGTGACGATCTTGATGTTCAACTGTCGCAGGGCTTTGCCTAAGCACCGCTACAATATGACCGAGGTGTAATATCGTGGAGGGGGGGCACCGCACACGGCTAAGGAACGATCACGAAGATCAACTTGTGTGTCGATGGGGTGCCCCCTGGCCCCGTATATAAAGGAGTGGAGGAGGGGAGGGCCGGCCCTCTCTATGGCGCGCCCTAGGGGAGTCCTACTCCCGCCGGGAGTAGGATTCCCCCTTTCCTAGTCCAACTAGGAACCCTTCCATGTAGTAGGAGTAGGAGAAAAGGAAAGGGAAGAGAGAAGGAGAAGGAAGGAAGGGGGCGCCCCCCCTCCCTAGTCCAATTCGGACTAGTCCAAGGGGAGGGGTGCGGCCACCCTTTTGGCCCTTTCTCTCCTTTCCCGTATGGCCCAAAGAGGCCCAATACGAATTCCCGTAACTCTTCGGTACTCCGAAAAATAACCGAATCACTCGGAACCTTTCCGAACTCCGAATATAGTCGTCCAATATATCGATCTTTACATCTCGCCCATTTCGAGACTCCTCGTCATGTCCCCGATCTCATCCGGGACTCCGAACTCCTTCGGTACATCAAAACTCATAAACTCATAATAAAACTGTCATCGAAACCTTAAGCGTGCGGACCCTACGGTTCGTGAACAATGTAGACATGACCGAGACACGTCTCCGGTCAATAATCAATAGCGGGACCTGGATGCCCATATTGGTTCCTACATATTCTACGAAGATCTTTATCGGTCAGACCGCATAACAACATACGTTGTTCCCTTTGTCATCGGTATGTTACTTGCCCGAGATACGATCGTCGGTATCCAATACCTAGTTCAATCTCGTTACCGGCAAGTCTCTTTACTCGTTCCGTAATACATCATCTCGCAACTAACTCATTAGTTGCATTGCTTGCAAGGCTTATGTGATGTGCATTACCGAGAGGGCCCAGAGATACCTCTCCGACATTCAGAGTGACAAATCCTAATCTCGAAATACGCCAACCCAACAAGTACCTTTGGAGACACCTGTAGAGCACCTTTATAATCACCCAGTTACGTTGTGACGTTTGGTAGCACACAAAGTGTTCCTCCAGTAAACGGGAGTTGCATAATCTCATAGTCATAGGAATATGTATAAGTCATGAAGAAAGCAATAGCAACATACTAAACGATCGGGTGCTAAGCTAATGGAATGAGTCATGTCAATCAGATCATTCAACTAATGATGTGATCTCGTTAATCAAATAACAACTCTTTTGTCCATGGTTAGGAAACATAACCATCTTTGATTAACAAGCTAGTCAAGTAGACGCATACTAGTGACACTCTGTTTGTCTATATATTCACACATGTATTATGTTTCCGATTAATACAATTCTAGCATGAATAATAAACATTTATCATGAAATAAGGAAATAAATAATAACTTTATTATTGCCTCTAGAGCATATTTCCTTCACAATGAGGGTCTTGAGCCATTCTTATCAGGCTAGGGGATGTGTGCTATTTTTTTTTATCTCCCGTTGCAACGCACGGGCATGTTTACTAGTAATTAATTATGTCAAGTTGGTTTTCTTCAATGTTATGATGATGTGTTATGATGTCCCTCTTATTGTGACACTAGTAAAAAAAGGGCCTTTAGTCCCGGTTCCAGAGGGCCTTTAGTCCTAGTTCTGGAACCTGGACTAAAGGGTCACTACTAAAGCCCCCCCCCCCTTTAGTGCCGGTTGTGTTACGAACCGGGACTAAAGGCCCTCCACGTGGCCGTTGTCTGGAGCACCAACCGGGACTAAAGGAATTTGTATGATTTTTTTAGAAAAAAACATTGAACTTTTTTTCTTGATTTTCAAATTTCTGAATTATTTGTATTTAATCTCTAATCACCCTTATCACTACTCAATTTAATCTCTAATCTCTAATCACCCCCTAAAGATTTCAAATCGTCTAACTTCCCTGTCGGTAACCCTCATCGCACTACTCCAGCCTAAGCACGCTTAACTTTCGAGTTCTATTCCCCCTTGTTTCCAAGTCTGCAATTGTTGTTTTCCTCACAATAGTAAGCTGTCAATCCTATTAATCCTTAGGAGTTAAAGTTGAGCATGAAGTCACGCGCTACACCGTTTGAGTTTGAAACTATTATTCTTAAAACCAATAATTATTTAGTAACACTAATATTTCATGAATAAGTAGTTTGACCATAGTTTGACCAAAATTCAGAAAACTGAAATAATTATTTAGTAATACTAATATTCTTGAATAATTATTTAGTAACACTAATATTTCTTGAATATGTAGTTTGACCACAATTTGATCAGATTTAACCAAAATTCAAAAATACTGAAATTTGAGCATAATTTTTTTCCTTTTAGAATTTGAGGATTCTAAAAAATTGCAAAACCGCCCACGGCTGTCAAAATCGGTTGCGAATTTTCGTGCTGAACATTTTGATATATTATACTTTTTTCCGACATCGTATGCAAAAGATATAGTCATTTTACTTTTTCGTCACACTTTTTTTTAAAACATGTCTAAACTTATGTTTCTTAATTTTCTTAACTAGTAGATGTAGTAACATAACTACATCTCGAAGGATTTTAATTTTTGATGTTTTTATCATTTTTTTGGTTTTTTCAAAACTGAAATAGTGATACACAGGGGGTTGAACCCCTTTAGTCCGGGATGGTGTCCATCCAATCTTACCATTGACTACATCTGCTAGCACCGTCCCAACAAGAGTCAAAACTAAGGTTATCAAGCCAGAGTCACGTTCTATTAAAGTGGCAAACATAATTACTTTTTAATATAACAAAACTAATTCTATCAACTATTATTATAGGCTAAATAACTATTAATACAAAATAGTAGCAAAATTAATATTAATTAATTATAAAATTTTGTCTACTATTGTCTATCAGAAGCCTCCTACAACATGATAAAATGTACAGAAAGAACTAAATAAAAATAATTGAAAACAACAATTAAAGGACCAAAAAAACTATATAAGTAAAGCAGTATTGTTTCAATTAAAATCCTAATTTATATTATTATAAAAAGAAGAAAATTAATCTTACTGTGACAATAATCTGACGTGTGACTAGGAGCAAAAATAGTTAAATTAAAAACTATTTTTAAACTCAAATTATTCACAATCTACTGTTTGAAGAAAATTTGAACAAATTCATATTTGAATCATTCGAATTTGAAAACTAATGGCACAAACAGATACCAGACAAATTTTTGAATCTAATGCAAAAAAGAATCACTCAAAAACATCAAATATCCTAAAAGTTATAAGCAATTTGAAACAGAAACTAAGAACAAAAAACAAATAGAAAAACAAAAAACAAATTTCAGAACCGTTTGTAACACGAACACGAACCGGGACTAAAGGGCATCGCACCCTTTAGTCCCGGTTCGTGTCTCAAACCGGGACTAAAGGTCTAATCTTTAGTCACAAACCGGGACTAAAGAGCATCGCACCCTTTAGTCCCGGTTCGTGTCTCCAACCGGGACTAAAGGTCCCATTTGAACCGGGACTAATGTCTTGACGACGCCCTAGCCGCTCGAACCGGGACTAATGCTCACATTAGTCCCGGTTTGTAATGCAACCGGGACTATTGCTCCGATCCGGCTATGATGAAAGCCCTAGTTTCTACTAGTGTGATGGCGTCTGAATATCGACTACATGACACATTACCATGTTTGGGCATAGGGGAAGGCATTGGGGGATTAGTAAGTAGATGATATGTTACGAGAGTGACATGATTTTAAACCCTAGTTTATGCGTTATTCCGTAAGTGGCCGATTTGGATCCATATGTTTCATTCTATGTCAGATTTGTCTGAATTCTTTTTACATAATTGCGGATGTGCTTGCGATGGAGGTAATCATAAGTGGGTTGTTCAAGTAAGAACAACACACTACCACCAGTCTACCCACATAATAACTTATCAAAACAGTGAATGCAAGTCTGAATCTTGATGAAGTTAACTAGACATCATTCGCATGTGTCCTCTAGAATGGTTTGCTCACTATAAGAAACCATTCCGGATTGTCCATATAAAAAGGATTAGGCCACCTTGCTGCACCATGTTACTATCGTTACTTATTAGCGGCTACAAATTATCTTGCTATCAAACTATCTATCACCACTATTTTACATCACTTGCAGAGAATACCTTGCTGGAAACCACTTATTGATTCCTTGTGCACGTTGTTGAGTTCGACACTCTTACTTATGGAAAGAAATAAGATTGATTCCCTATACTTGTGGGTCTTCAACAGCCCACCCTACTGACTTGTGCTGGGGCACGGTGATGAGCACTTAGTAGTAGCGTCGTCTGTCTGTGCCCGCGCTGCTACTATTCTCTACCTCTAGCGCACTGTTTTTACCCGCACCACTACTAAGTGGCAGTAGCGCTGCCTTACTAACCCGCACCACCACTAAGTGGTCGCCTATAGGGGTTTTCCTAGCAGTGCTACCTCTGCCACTACCTCCAACATGCCACAACGCTAAGGAGTTGTGGATGTCGCACACGCTTCCTTAGGTCCAGGCGATATTCAAGTGGATTCCTCCCAATGAGATGCTATAGGAGCTGAGCCAGCCAACTCCTGCTCCGGCTGCTCTTCCATCCAATGTGGAACACTTACACTAGTAGAAAAGGGGGCAATGGCCCAGGCCAGTTCAGCCCATTAGTCCCGGTTCAATCCAGAACCGGGACCAATGGAGCTATTTTCCTCGGTTCGTGAGCCCAGGGGGCCGGCCGGGCCACGTGGGCCATTGGTCCCGGTTCGTGAGCCCAGGGGGCCGGCCGGGCCATGTGGGCCATTGGTCCCGGTTCGTCCGGACCTTTTGGTCCCGGTTGGTGGGACGAACCGGGACCAATGTGCCTGGCTCCTGGCCCACCACTATTGGTCCCGGTTGGTGGCATGAACCGGGACCAATGGCTACCCGTTAGTCCCGGTTCATGCCACGAACTGGGACCAATAGTGCTGCCTATATATACCCCCTCGCTCGCGAGCAGAGCACTCCAGTGCTCTGTTTTTCTCTTGCCGGCGAGGGGGGGCTTTGTGGTGCTCTAGCTCACCTCCATAGCACATGAGGTGTTCGATGAAATGCCCGAGCCACACTACTTAAGCTTTCTCCTCTCCAAGCTCGACCTCCAACCTCTATTTTCCTCAATATTTGTCTAGGTTTAGCGGTCCATCACGCCCCATCCCCATCTTCACCGCCGTCGATCACCCGCGCCGATCTCATCGCCAGCACCACCATGGCGAGCCTCTTGTTCTTATCTTCTTTCTGAAAGGAAAAATATTCTTACTTGTATTATTTTCTTACTTTTATTATTGCATCTTATATAGTGTGATGGTTTTGGTATCCGCCCCCGTCGGCCCTCGTCCTGTCTATGATTCGGATGTGGTATATATTATCTTTCCATAACTATTGGTTCGTTTATTGTTTATGAAAATTATGCCGACCAACGTGACATAGATTTTATTTATCTAGGAGGTTGCTGAACCGGAAATTCCAACCGACCCTATTGTCGAGAGGTTAAATTTAGTTGAAGAAGAAAACAATTTCTTGAAGGAAAAAATAAAAAAACTTAAGGAGGAGAAGATGATATTGGAGTTGCATGTTGCGGATGTCGTCGATGATCACAAGATCAAGATGGATGCAATGCGCTTGAAGATGAGAAAGATTAGAAAATATGCCATTCATACCGAGGCTTGGTATCATTATGCCGTTGGATCAGTTGTTACCTTGGTTGCGATTATGATCGCATTTGTTTTTGCATTGAAATGTTTTACATAGTTTCAATGTATGGTTTAATTAATTTAGATGCTCTGCAGAGCTTTATGTTGTTAGATGAGAACTATGTATGTACTTTGGTTTTTATGTGATGATGAACTTCTATTAATTATCTATTCATGATGTTCTGTAATGATTTTTGACACACTTAATTATATATAATGCACGCAGATGAACCGGCAATGGATGTACGGTGACAGACACACCTCCGAGTACATTAAGGGCGTGCATGATTTTCTCGAAGTGGCTGAGGCAAACAAGAAGAATGGTTTTATGTGTTGTCCATGCCCTATATGTGGGAATACGAAGTCTTACTCTGACCGGAAAATCCTTCACACCCACCTGCTTTACAAGGGTTTCATGCCACACTATAATGTTTAGACGAGGCACGGAGAAATAGGGGTTATGATGGAAGACGGCGAGGAAGAAGAGTACGATGACAACTATGTGCCCCCTGAATACGGTGATGCTACTGAACATCAAGATGCACCAGACGATGTGCACGATGGTGCTGCAACGGGCGAAGCTGCTGAAGATCAAGAGGAACCAGACGATGTGCCCGATGATGATGATCTCCGCCGGGTCATTGTCGATGCAAGGACACAATGCGAAAGTCAAAAGGAGAAGCTGAAGTTCGATCGCATGTTAGAGGATCACAAAAAGGGGTTGTACCCCAATTGCGAAGATGGCAACACAAAGCAGTGGAAGGCAGAGAATGCTGTGCCTGATAAAGGATTTGAGAAGCTACTGAAAATAATGAAGAAGAAGCTTCCAAAGGATAACGAATTTCCCGACAGTACATACGCAGCAAAGAAGGTCGTATGCCCTCTAGGATTGGAGGTGGAGAAGATACATGCATGCCCTAATGACTGCATCCTCTACCATGGTGCCTACAAGGATCTGAACGCATGCCCGGTATGCGGTGCATTGTGGTATAAGATCAGACGAGATGACCCTGGTGATGTTGACGGCGAGCCTCCCAGGAAGAGGGTTCCTGCGAAGGTGATGTGGTATGCTCCTATAATACCACGGTTGAAACGTCTGTTCAGAAACGGAGAGCATGCCAAGTTGATGCGATGGCACAGTGAGGACCGTAAGAAAGACGGGAAGTTGAGAGCACCCGCTGACGGGTCGCAGTGGAGAAAAATTGAGAGAAAGTACTGGGATGAGTTTGCAAAGGACCCAAGGAACGTATGGTTTGCTTTAAGCGCGGATGGCATTAATCCTTTCGGGGAGCAGAGCAGCAATCACAGCACCTGGCCTGTGACTCTATGTATGTATAACCTTCCTCCTTGGATGTGCATGAAGCGGAAGTTCATTATGATGCCAGTTCTCATCCAAGGCCCTAAGCAACCCGGCAACGACATTGATGTGGTACCTAAGGCCATTAGTTGAAGAACTTTTACAGCTGCGGAATGGAAACGGTGTACGTACGTGGGATGAGCACAAAAAGGAGGAATTTGACCTAAAGGCGTTGCTGTTCGTGACCATCAACGATTGGCCCGCTCTCAGTAACCTTTCAGGATAGACAAACACGGGATACCACGCATGCACGCACTGTTTACTTTACACCGATAGTATATACCTGGGAAGCTGCAGGAAGAATGTGTACCTGGGCCATCGTCTATTTCTTCCGACCAACCATCAATGTCGAAAGAAAGGCAAGCATTTCAAAGGCGAGGCAAATCACCGGAAGAAGCCCGCCATGCATACCGGTGATCACGTACTTGCTATGGTCAATGATTTACACGTAATCTTTGGAAAGGGTCCCGGCGGACTAGCTGTTCCAAATGACGCTGAGAATCACGCACCCATGTGGAAGAAGAAATCTATATTTTGGGACCTACCCTACTGGAAAGACCTAGAGGTCCGCTCTTCGATCGACGTGATGCACGTGACGAAGAACCTTTGCGTGAACCTGCTAGGCTTCTTGGGCGTGTATGGGAAGACAAAAGATACACCTGAGGCACGAGAGGACCTGCAACGCTTGCACAAAAAAGAGGGCATGCCTCCGAAGCAGTATGAAGGTCCTGCCAGCTACGCTCATACGAAAGAAGAGAAAGAAATATTCTTTCAATGCCTGCTCAGTATGAAGGTCCCGACTGGCTTCTCGTCGAATATAAAGGGAATAATAAATATCCCAGAGAAAAAGTTCCAGAACCTAAAGTCTCATGACTGCCACGTGATTATGACACAACTGCTTCCGGTTGCATTGAGGGGGCTTCTACCGGAAAACGTCCGATTAGCCATTGTGAAGCTATGTGCATTCCTCAATGCAATATCTCAGAAGGTTATCGATCCAGAAATCGTACCAACGCTAAGGAGTGATGTGGCGCAATGTCTTGTCAGCTTCGAGCTGGTGTTCCCACCATCCTTCTTCAATATAATGACACACGTCCTAGTTCATCTAGTTGACGAGATTGTCATTCTGGGGCCCGTATTTCTACACAATATGTACCCCTTTGAGAGGTTCATGGGAGTACTAAAGAAATATGTTCGTAACCGCGCTAGGCTAGAAGGAAGCATCTCCATGGGCCATCAAACAAAGGATGTCATCGGGTTTTGTGTTGACTTCATTCCTGGCCTTAAGAAGATAGGTCTCCCTAAATCGCGGTATGAGGGGACACTGACTAGAAAAGGCACGCTTGAAAGGGACTCAATAATATGCAAGGACGGATATTCTTGGTCTCAAGCACACTACACAGTTCTACAGAACTCTACCTTGGTGACCCCGTATGTCGATGAACACAAGAACAGTCTGCGCTCCAAACACCCGGAGCACTGCGACGACTGGATTACATGTGAACACATCAGGACTTTCAGCAGTTGGTTGGAAACACGTCTCCGAGGTGACAGCACTGTTTGTGATGAGTTGTACTTGTTGCCCAGGGGACCATCTTCGACTGTAATGATTTGGAAAGGATACGAGATAAATGGGAATACATTTTACATGATTGACCAAGATGAAAAGAGCACCAACCAAAACAGCGGTGTCCACTTTGATGCAGCAACCGACAATGGAAATGACACATATTATGGTTACATAGTAGACATATGGGAACTTGACTATGGAGTAGATTTTAAGGTCCCTTTGTTTAAGTGCAAGTGGGTCAATCTGTCAGGAGGCGGGGTACAGGTAGACCCACAGTACGGAATGACAACAGTGGATCTGAAAAATCTTGGGTACACTGACGAACCGTTCGTCCTAGCCAATAATGTGGCACAGGTTATCTATGTGAAGGACATGTCTACTAGACCGAGGAAAAGAAAATATAAGGAAGCGAATACATCATACAATGAGCCAAAGCGCCACATAGTTCTTTCAGGAAAAAGGGACATCCTGGGAGTGGAGGGCAAGACAGACATGTCTGAAGAGTATGAAAAGTTTCATGAAATTACCCCCTTCAAAGTCAAGGCTGACCCAAGCATCCTGATAAACGATGAAGATTATCCATGGTTACGGCGCAATAAGCAAACGACACAAGCGAAGAAAAAGTGAAGACTTTCTCCCGCAACTATTATGATGATACCATGCCAACATTGTAACAGACGAGTATGATACCATTGTCCGTTTTGTACATGCACATGCTATGCCAACTTTTTCAGAGTTCATTTGAAAACTATGAATTTGAAAACCTCGCCAACCGAAGGGCGCTCACACCGGTTTATAAGCCCGTCCCTCAACACGCCTTGTTGAGCTCACAAACTTGTGATTCACACAAATTTCAAAGAAAACTAATGGCATAAACATAAAGTTTATAATTTTGCTGACCTAAAAGCAAAAAGAATTAAAAAATAAAGCAAAAAACCAAAATAAAATAAATAATGTAGAAAACAAAACAAAAAAACTTGAAAAAAAAATTAAAAATAGCAACAATAAGTATTTTGTTGCAAGTAGAAACAAAATAAAATAAATAAATAAAGAAAAAAAGTGTTTTCAAATTTGAAAACTAATGGCACTAACAGAAAGTTTATAATTTTTCTAAAACTAAAAGCAAAAAGAATTAAAAAATAAAGCAAAAAACAACAAAAAATAAATAATGCAAAAAACAGAACAAAAAACTAAAAAATAATAAAAATAGCAACAATAAGTATTTTGTTGTAAGTACAAACAAAATAAAATATATAAATCAACAAAGAAAACAAAAAAAGTGTTTTCAAATTTGAAAACTAATGGCACTAACAGAAAGTTTATAATTTTTCTAAAACTAAAAGCAAAAAGAATTAAAAAATAAAGCAAAAAACAACAAAAAATAAATAATGCAGAAAGCAAAACCAAAAAACTGGAAAAAATAAAAATAGCAACAATAAGTATTTTGTTGTAAGTAGAAACAAAATAAAATAAATAAAGCAACAAAGAAAACAAAAAAACAAAAAAAAAGTGCCACCTACTGGGCCCGCACGGCCTGAATACGACTAGAAACCCTACCATGGGCCAGGATTCGGGCCCACGGGAGGCCCAGTAGGCCCACAGGCACAAATTGCACGGTCAGGCCCGAAAGCCTGCAGTTGAGAGGAGCTCGAGAGGGTGGGCGCAGCAGCGCTTATAAACCACTCTTGAGCTCTCTCAACTAGCGAGGTGGGACTAAACTTTTCGGCGCGGGGCAGCACAAGGCCTTTGGTCCCGGTTGATGGCACCAACCGGGACTAAAGGGGGGATTAGTCCCGGTTGGTGCCACTACCCGGGACTAATACCCCCTTTAGTCCCGGTTGGTGCCACCAACCGAGACCAAAAGCCGCCGCTTCCCGCCCTTTGGGCTGCTGAAAATTGGCCTTTGGTCCCGGTTGGTGGCACCAACCGGGACTAAAGGTGGTCATTAGTCCCGGGTCGTGGCACGAACCGGGACCAAAGCCTTTTCTATATAAGCAAAGACTTGGCGTTTTTTCAGATTTCATCGCCAGTTCCCCGCCCCGACGACGCCGCCAGGCTGCCCGAGCTCGCCCCGACGACGCCGTTAGGCTGCCCGTGCTCGCCGTCAGCGTCGCCCCGCGCCCCTGCCCCGTGCTTGCCGTCGCCGTCGCCCCGCGCCCCTGCCCCGTGCTCGCCGTCGCCCTGCCCCTGCCCCGTCCCGCCCCCGCGCGCCGGCGCCCTTGCCACCCCCGCCGTCGCCTCGAGCTCCCTTGCTACGGGCTCGCCGTCGCCGCCCGCTCCTCGTCGCCGTCGCCCTGCCCCCCTGCCCCGTCCCGCCCCGCGCGCCGGCGCCCTCGCCTGCCCCCGCGCTGTGAGCCGCCGCCCGGCTCTTTTAATGTTTAAGCTCTTTTTTTATTTTTATGCTCTGTTTTTTATGTTTTAATTTTTTTTGTTCATATGTGATGTATATGTGTACTAGCAAAAGAGCCCGTGCGTTGCAACGGGGTAACAAAATTATGTTTTGTCACTTATCACAATTGCTCCATCTCGTCATTGTCATCAACCTATTCATCCTTCCGCCCTTTTGCAAGTTTTATTATGTACACGGTCTTGTGGTTTCCATCGTCATACTGAGCAAATGCCAGTTAGAAAGGAGAGGTGGAGGTCAAGGCCTACTCTGAGTGCCGTCTTAATAACTGGAGCCTCGATCTGTTTTGCTTTCCTTGTCAGCACAATTAATGATTTTGATTTGCTTGTATCCGGGTTATATAACCAAATGCTCCTCGTGGAGCTAGTGTCCACATCCCTTGATGGTAATAATTATAGCTGCAATAGAAGGCTGTGATGTTGCATCGAATATATTTGGGTGGGATGATGCACATGGAAATATTTGGTACTATCGACGATGAAGGGTAAGAAAGATGTAGGTTACCTACAAATATATTCAACTTGAAAAATAATGCTTCCTCTATAAAGAAGTATAAGAGCATTTAATTCTTTTACAGAGGGAGTACGTGTCAAATATTGTATGGTCCCGTAGAAAGCATCTACCTAGCTTTTGCGACATCCGTTGCTGCAGGTGTTGTTGCAGTTGATGGTCAGTTGATCAGCAGGCAAAGGCATGTACATCAACTTGAGCTCTGAGTCAAAGAAGATATCTGAGTGACCGATTTAACGTTGATGGCCATGTCGGCCTCCCAGTCAGAGAGCTGCTTCTCCTGTGAGCTCCCACTCGAGGGAAGCGAGGCATGCAGAGCCAGCTTGGTTCCCAACATCTGCAAGCTCCCCATCTCATTGTACACTTGTAGACTAATCAATGCCAAATCACAAGTATGTTTAGGGCGATCAAAAGTTGCGGTAGCAATACTTCTTCTTCCGGTCTCTCCATGGAATGCATGCACGTATAAATGGTATGGTTTTGTGCCTGACTCGGAGGAATGCGACGTAAAAAATTAGGCCGACAAAATGATTTTTTAGGTATGTATGTATGTATATTTTAAATGTATTCACATTTTTCTCAGTTTTCTTTTCATATATAACATGTTATATTTTGAGTTAGTGTTTGAAAGATAAATATTTCGAACACCATTTTAATTTGTTAGACGTAAAAATATTAGGCTGACGAAAGGATTTTTCAGGTATGTATGTATGTATATTTAAAATTTATACACATTTCTCTTGTTTTTTCATATATAACATGTTATATTTTAAGTTTTCAGGTATGTATGTATGTATATTTAAAATTTATACACATTTCTCTTGTTTTTTCATATATAACATGTTATATTTTAAGCTGGTGTTATTTTCTCAGTTTTTTTTTCATATATAGCATGTTATATTTTGAGTTAGTGTTTGAAAGATAAATATTTTGAAGATCATTCAGGGGAAAAGAAACAAAAAAAGATGAAAAACATGACAGAGCCGGGGCTCGAACCTACGTCTCACGGATACAAGACCAACGCTCAAGCGAATGCAATACTTGAGTCATCCTGCTACCATTTGGACACCGCATCTAGATAAACCAGTGACCACCACCGTGAAAAAAAACTGAAACGTTTTTCCTCACTTACAGGTGGCATTGGCGGGTAATATTTAGCAATTTTAGGGGTAAATTAGGTGACGTACCACCAGAAGCAATAGATGCTTTATTATTAGGGGAGAGGGAGATGTGGCTGTAATGTATATGTGTATGTGAACAATGCAAAAGATAGTTTTTTAGAAAAATTAGGATTTTTTTTCTGTTCATAGATTTTTTTGGTGATATTAATTATTGTAAATATGCAAATGTTTGTATATTCATATGAACAATGAATTAGGCAATACTACTTCATGTATTTTTAAGAAGGAAGAAGAAGAAAAAGAATGAGAGGAAAAAGGAAATAAGAAGAGGAAGAAAGGAGAAGAAGAGGGGAGAGGAAGAAGAGGAGAAATAAATAAGAAGAAGAAAGAAGAAGAAAAAGAAGAGGAGAAGAAGAAAGGAATAGAGGAGAAGAAGAAAAAATAGAAAAAAAATTCTATTTTTTCTTCTTCTCCTCTATTCTTTTCTTCTTCTCCTCTTTTTTTTTCTTCTTCTTTTTCTTCTTCTTCTTCCTTCTTCCTTCTTCCTCTTTTCTTCCTTTTTCCTTATTTTCCTTTCTCGAGGGATAAGAAGAAAAAGAAGAGGAGAAGAAGAAAGAAAGGAATAGAGGAGAAAGAAGAAACTTTGACACGAGGGGGGGTACCGATACCCCCTCCCCGATAACATTATTTTCCCATGTATATGTATGTTGCGTCGTTGTCGATATAACGAGGGTGTCGAGGATCACCGAGGGGGCGAGGGTCGGGAACTAGGGTAGAGGGTCGAGGGTCGTTAAGGGGTCAAGGGTTGAAGGTTTCAGGGTTGAGGGTCGTTAAGGGGTCAAGGGTCGAAGGTTTCAGGGTCGAGGCTCCATCTAGGACCATGAGGCCGTTGTCGCCATCTCGGACGACGATGTGCATGCGAGGAATCGGGCGTACCTTTTAGTTTTAATTAGATTTAATTTCGTCATTTCAGTAGTGTTGTTCATATTTGTGTAAAATGTGGATGCCGACTAGTTTAATATTAATGTTTGAGTAAGGTTTAGTTTAATTAATGTTTTAACTAGATTAGTGTAACATGCTGGGGTTATCTGACAGTAGGTGTTTACTGACATTGGGACCCACAAGACAAAGCGAGCATCAGCCACATGGCACATGACTTCTATTATTGGCATCTACCGTCCATGGTGCAATGCTTATAATTTGTTAGTTAGTGGCGTTGCATACCAAACGCCACAGATGAGAGATATACAAGCGGCGTTGGGTGTGGACGCCGGTAGTACCAGCTTACCACTACCGTTAGACTAGCGGAATCGGCACCTACTGCCACTAAATACATTTTTTGAACACTGATAGTAGGCATTTATGCACTTGTATCTTACTAGTTTGCCTCGCATGCTACTAAGTTGTATAGTTTCTTGTTGAGTTATTCTTCCACTTGCCAATATCCTTTTGATTTTAACAATCTATTTCTTTGGTCTTCTATCTGTTTTCTAGAAATTGCTAAAATTATTCAATTCACATTTACCCCCTCTAGTCGATATCTTTCTTTAGGACATTGCTCTGGTCGATATCTGATCCTACAAGTTTCTACCACTAAACATACTAACCGACTAGAAAAATATATACTACTTCCTTGTGTTCTGGGCCCATCAGAAACGGGACTGCCGGTATAGTTAGCTCAATTCATTCATGTCGTATAAGGTTGTCTTTTTAACGTATAAATCACGAGGCCATGCAAACCTAAAATTACCATATCAAATATCGCACATGAGAAAATCGAATAGAACACCTAAATTTGGCAATCGTTATGTATTTTTAGATGCATGTCACAAGAAGATTTTATTATTGGATCACATCATTTGTCCATTTTTCGACATGATTGTTCAGTGCAACTCTACGAACAGACACGGCACCAACAATGCCAATAGTATGGGACGGCGTTGAGACACCATGAGGCTATGAGTTGCGGTCCAAACAAATTTTTGCAGGTCGTCTGGCATTTTGACAGAATGCACTCACGGGCGATACTAGCAAGTCGATCCTTGCATGTTTTTGTTTGCGGGTGAACTAAATCCTTGCATTTATCTGTAAAGAAAAACACACACCATAAAAAGAAGTCCAAATTGGGAAAAGAAAATATGCATGATGTTTAAGTGACAACATTATCCTACTTTGGTTGATAGGAGAACGGAAACATATGTAGGGATGGGGAGATCGATTTCTTACCAATATGAATGGAATTTCCTAGGTGCACAAGCACCATAAGGCAAAGAAGAATAGCTTTCCCTTCCATAAGAGAAGACACAGATTTCTTACTCCTGACTCGGTTTGGGCGTCTAGAAGCATTGTATCTTTATATATAGACTAATGGCTAGAGAATATTTACTCCCATCTTGCTCAAAATAAGATCACATAGATTTGGCCCGTCTCACTATATTTAATTTGTAAAATATGGTTCTATCTATAAGATGGTATCCATTTCATGGATGTTACCTTTCCATCTATGCAAATATAAATTTAGAAGATATTCTTAAGTGTGTGCCATTAAATGCGATATCATCTCAAATCTAGTATTAAATACCATATCACTTGAGTACTAGCACATTGGACATGGTATAGAGTACAGCTGACCATCAACTATCAATTTTCGCTTGTATGGGACGACGTTGCTACACCATCACCTGTCAATTCTGCACACAGAAAAAACTTGCTCTCTACACAAATGATGTCACGGAAAACCTGTAGGTATTACTGTAGCATGTTTACACTGGGAAATCATGCACTAAAGGAACGGATAGTTATACGTGATAGGAATATTTCATCCCCGTTTTTGGGTTGTAGTGTTGTAGACTTGCAGTCATGCAGTTAACATTGCAATTATGCACCGAAAAAAAAAATCAAAGACCCTCTAGAGGAATCGGTCCAACTCAAGCGGCAGTCTATCTGAATTCTTAAAGGATGGTTGGATATTCTGCTAAAATATGGCAAAAGTAATATAGAACGAAATTGACGCATGGTAGGCAGATCATTCATTGATCCATCTATTGTCGTTGGTTCCCACCCCTTGTGTCAAATAGACTATGATCAGCCACCGACACCGAGGTTTTTCTGACAATAATAAGCTATCGTGGCGGTCCCTGGCGTGGCTTCTTCGTCGTCTGTGTGGTGAGGAGGAGGAGCAGCTCGGATGGGGGGCGGCGATGCCGATGGCGTGCCTGCTGCAGCGCGATGGCGGGAGCTTTCCGGGATGGAGTTCCCGGCCGGGCCCGTGGGCACACGGGCCTGGTAGGCTCCTGCTAGTGTGTCCGGTTGGCTACCGTCGTTGACGGTGGAGGTTGTGCCCTCCCGCGTGCCTACGGTGCTGCGGCCCCTAGTCCCGGCTCCTATCCCTTGTTGTGCAGACCTCACCTCGTGGTGCCGTGGTGAGACGGCGTGGAGGCTTCTTGACCATGGTGGCGCAAGATGGTGGTCGGTTTGGTGGCAGGCTCTGGAGCACCCGAGGTGAAGGTTGGGATCGGGGGAAACCCCTGTCGGCCTGTCCGACACCGACGCGGCGACGCCGGTGGGTGCCGCCGAACCTTCCTGGAGGGCGTCGGGGGCGACCCTTCCTCTCGCCTCGTCGTGTACCGGGGGAAACCCTTGGCAGCAGCGTCGTCTTCGTTGCGGTCCTTCTTGGAGGTGCTGATTGGTACCAGTGCTTCGGAGCCTTGGAGCTTGATGGGAGATCTTTGGTGGGCGCAGTGGTCGTGAAGCTTCTTCGTTTCCGTCGATCTACCGTTGTCGGCATTCTTTTCTCTTGTTGTTTCTCTTTCGTTTCTTTTGGGTGCGATTGTGCTGCTTCCGCCCCAGCACCTATCTTTGGATGTATCGGTTGGTTGCTTCGGAATACAAAGCGGGGGAAACCCTTTTTCTCAATAGTAAGATGTCAATCCTATTAACCCTTAGGAGTTGAAGTTGAGCATGAAGTCACACGTTACACCGTTTGACTTTAAAACTATTGTTCTTAAAACCAATAATTATTTACTAACACTAATATTTCTTAAATAAGTAGTTTGACCATAGTTTGACCATATTTGATCAAAATTCAAAAAAACTGAAATAATTATTCAGCAACACTAATATTCTTGAATAATTATTTAGTAACACTAATATTTCTTGAATAAGTAGTTTGACCACAGTTTGATCAGATTTAACCAAAATTCAAAAAACTGAAATTTGAGCATAACTTTTTTTCCTTTTAGAATTTGAGAATTCTAAAAAATTGCAAAACCGCCTACGGCTGTCAAAATCAGATGCCGATTTTCGTGCGGAACATTTTGATATATTATACTTTTTTTCCGACATCGTATGCAAAAGATATAGTCATTTTACTTTTTCATCACACCTTTTTGCAAAACATGTCCAAATTTATGTTTCTTAATTTTCCTAACTAGTAGATGTAGTAACATAACTACATATCGAAGGATTTTAATTTTTGATGTTTTTATCATTTTTTTGTTCTTTTCAAAACTGAAATGGCGATACACAGGGGGTTGAACCCCTTTAGTCCGGGATGGTATCCATCCAATCTTACCATCGACAACATCTGCTAGCACCGTCGCAACAAATATCACAACTAAGGTTAACCAAGCCAGAGTCACGTTCTATTAAAGTGGCAAACAGAATTACTTTTTAATATAACAAAACTAATTCTATCAACTATTATTATAGGCTAAACAACTATTAATACAAAATAGTAGCAAAATTAATATTAACTAATTATAAAAATTTGTCTACTGTCGTCTATCAGAAGCCTACTACAACATGCTAAAATGTACAGAAAGAACTAACTAAAAATAATTGAAAACAACAATTAAAGGACTAAAACAACTCTATAAGTAAAGCAGTACTGTTTTAATTAAAATCCAATTTTTTATTAATATAAAAAGAAGCAAATTAATATTACTGTTACAACAATCTGACATGTGACTATGAGCAAAAATAATTAAATTAAAAACTATTTCTAAACTCAAATTATTCACAATCTTGTGTTTCAAGAAAATTTGAACAAATTTATATTTGAATCATTCAAATTTGAAAACTAATGGCACAAACAGATACTAGACAAGTTATTGAATCAAATGGAAAAATAATCACTCAAAAACATCAAATATCCTAAAATTTATAAGCAATTTGAAACAAAAACTAAGAACAAAAAACAAATAGAAAAACAAAAAAAAATCAGAACCGTTTGTAACACGGACACGAACCGGGACTAAAGGGCATCGCACCCTTTAGTCCCGGTTCGTGTCTCAAACCGGGAATAAAGGTCTAATCTATAGTCGCAAACCGGGACTAAAGAGCATCGCACCCTTTAGTCCCGGTTCGTGTCTCAAACCGGGACTAAAGGTCCCATTTGAACCGGGACTAATGCCTTGACGACGCCCTAGCCGCTCGAACCGTGACTAATGCTCACATTAGTCCTGGTTCGTAATGCAACCGGGACTATTGCTTCGATCCGGCTATGACGAAAGCCCTATTTTCTACTAGTGTGATGGCGTCTGAACGTCGACTACATGACACATTACCATGTTTGGGCATAGGGGAAGGCATTGTGAGATTAGTAAGTAGATGATGGGTTGCGAGAGTGACATAATTTTAAACCTAGTTTATGCTGTATTCCGTAAGCGGCCGATTTGGATCTATATGTTTCATTCTATGGCAGATTTGTCTTAATTCTTTTTACATAATTGCGGATTTGCTTGCGATGGGGTTAATCATAAGTTGGTTGTTCAAGTAAGAACAACACACTACCACCAGTCTACCCATATAATAACTTATCAAAATAGTGAATGCAAGTCTGAATCTTGATGAAGTTAACTAGACAACATTCGCATGTGCCAGTTCCGGCTTGTCCTTTGCTATAAAAAGGATTAGACCACCTTGTTGCACCATGTTACTATCATTACTTGTTAGTGGCTACAAATTATCTTGCTATCAAACTATCTGTCACCGCTATTTTACATCACTTGCAGAGAATACCTTGCTGGAAACCACTTATTGATTCCTTGTGCTCGTTGTTGGGTTCGACACTCTTACTTATGGAAAGGACTGCGATTGTTCCCCTATACTTGTGGGTATTCAACAGCCCGCCCTCCTGACTTGTGCTGGGGGCACGGTGGGGAGCACTTAGTAGTAGCGTCGTCTGTGTGTGCCCGCGCTGCTACTATTCTCTACGTATAGCGTGATGTTTTTACCCGCGCTACTACTAAGTAGTAGTAGCGCTTCCTTACTAACCCGCACCACCATTAAGTTGTCGCCTATAGGGGTTTTCCAAGCAGTGCTACCCCCTCCACTGCCTCCTACATGTCACAACACTAAGGAGCTGTGGATGTCGCACACGCTTCCTTAGGTTCAGGCGATATTCAAGTGGCTTCCTCCCAATGAGATGCTATAGGAGCTGAACCAGCCAACTCCTGCTCCGGCTGCTCCTCCATCCAATATGGAGCACTTAGGCTCCATCTACGACAATGAGGCCGTTGTCTCCATCTCGGACGACGATGTGCAGGCGAGGAATCGGGCCCATCTTTTAGTTTTAATTAGATTTAATTTTGTCATTTCAATAGTGTTGTTCATATATGTGTAAAATGTGGATGCCGACTAGTTTAATATTAATGTTTGAGTAAGGTTTAGTTTAATTAATGTTTTAACTAGATTAGTGTAACATGCTGGGGTTATCTGACAGTAGGTGTTTACTGACATTGGGACCCACAGGACAAAGCGAGCATCAGCCACATGGCACATGACTTCTATTACTGGCATCTACCGTCAATGGTGCAATACTTATAATTTGTTAGTTAGTGGCGTTGCATGCCAGACGCCACAGATGAGAGATATACAAGCGGCGTTGGGTGTGGACGTCGGTAGTACCAGCTTACCACTGCCGTTAGACTAGCGGCATCGGCACCTACTGCCACTAAATACATTTTTTGAACGCCGATAGTAGGCATTTCTGCACTTGTATCTTACTAGTTTGCCTCGCATGCTACTAAGTTGTATAGTTTCTTGTTGAGTTATTCTTCCATATGCCAATATCCTTTTCATTTTAACAGTCTATTTCTTTGGTCTTCTATCTGTTTTGTAGAAATTGCTAAAATTATTCAATTCACATTTACCCCGTCTGGTCGATCTTTTTTAAGGACATTGCTCTGGTCGATATCTGATCCTACAAGTTTCTACCAGTAAACATACTCACCGACTAGAGAAATGTATACTACTTCCTTCTGTTCTGGGCCCATCAGAAATGGGACTGCCGGTATAGTTAGGTCGATTCATTCATGTTGCATAAGATTGTTCTTTTAACGTACAAATCACGAGGCCATGCAAACCTAAAATTACCAGATCAAATATCGCACATGACAAAATCGAATAGAACACCTAAATTTGCCAATCGTTATGTATTCTTAGATGCATGTCACAAGAAGATTTTATTATTGGATCACATCGTTTGTCCATTTTTCGTCATGATTGTTCCATGCAACTCTACCAACAGACACGGCACCAAAAATGCCAATAGTATGGGACGGCGTTGAGACAGGCCATGAGGCTATGAGTTGCGGTCCAAACAAATTTTTGCAGGTCACCTGGCATTTTGACAGATTGCACTCAAGGGCGATAGTAGCAAGTCTATCCTTGCATTTTTTTCTTTGCGGGTGAACTAGATCCTTGCATTTATCTGTAAAGAAAAACACACACCATAAAAAGAAGTCCAAATTGGGAAAAATATGAAAATATGCATGATATTTAAGTGAGAATATTATCCTACTTTGGTTGATAGGAGAACGGAAACATATATAGGGATGGGGAGATCGATTTCTTACCAATATGAATGGAATTTCCTAGGTGCACAAGCACCATAAGGCAAAGAAGAATAGCTTTCCCTTCCATATGAGAAGACACAAATTTCTTACTCCTGACTCGGTTTGGGCGTCTAGAAGCATTGTATATTTCTATATAGACTAATCGCTAGAGAATATTTACTCCCTTCTCGCTCAAAATGAGATCACAAAGATTTGGCCGCCTCACTATACTTAATTTGTAAAATATGGTTCTATCTATAAGATGGTATCCATTTCATGGATGTTACCTTTCCATCTATGCAAATATAAATTTAGAAGATACTAGTCGTCAACCCGTGCAACTGCACGGGCTAGCAACTTTATTATTAGATATAAGAAAGTTTTCATAAATTAGAAATGTCAAACAATAATTTGAATATGCTGATATATGTTATTAATAATACACATGCACATAGGGTCCAGTGAACTTACATTGCGTTTACTATTTTTTTTCTTAGCTTGTTGAAGTACAATTGTGTCACAACGGTATAAATATTGTCTCTGTGTGATGCTGAACCACCTCAGATTTATATAAATGTGCTACTTTTTGAAGCTTATATAAGTGTATATGTGTTATGTTGGTACAAAACATGGTTAAAGACGCAAAAATTGTTGCATGTATCATGTAGTCAACACCTATAAGTTTCTAAAAGGTATTGAAGATCAAGTGGCGTATTATAGCATAATCTTCCTTTCTTTATCAACCTAAAAGAGACATGCATCTTTCTTCTGGCCACAGAAGCATGGTCGAATCATAAGGACTTTATTTCTATACAGAATAATGGACACATGCGTGCACGACTTTCTACCAACATACGTGATATTGTTGCAAATAATATAAGTATTTAAAAAGATAAAGTTTTATATTCTCATCATACTATAAGCACCATAGTGTAATTCAGAACAGAAGTTCTTATCTCTTATATTAATTAATGCATCTATATACTTGGTAAAGGGTGGAAGACTCGGCCTTATGCCTGGTGTTTTGTTCCACTCTTGCCGCCCTAGTTTCCGTCATACCGGTGTTATGTTCCCGGATTTTGTGTTCCTTATGCGGTTGGGTGATTTATGGGACCCCCTTGACAGTTCGCTTTGAATAAAACTCCTCCAGCAAGGCCCAACCTTGGTTTTACCATTTGCCTCACCTAGCCCTTTTTCCCTTGGGTTTCCGGAGCCCGAGGGTCATCTTTATTTAACCCCCCCGGGCCAGTGCTCCTTCGAGTGTTGGTCCAAACTAGAGCCACTTGCAGCGCCACCTCGGGGAAACTTGAGGTCTGGTTTTAGTTGTACGCAGTGTTCATCCTGTGTTGCCCTGAGAACGAGATATGTGCAGCTCCTATCGGGATTGTCGGCGCATCGGGCGGTCTTACTGGTCTTGTTTTACCATTGTCAAAATGTCTTGTAAACCGGGATTCCGAGTCTGATCGGGTCTTCCAGGGAGAAGGTATATCCTTCGTTGATCGCAAGAGCTTATCATGGGCTAAGTTGGGACACCCCTGCAGGGTATAAACTTTCGAAAGCCGTGCTGCAGTTATGTGGCAGATGGGAATTTGTTAATGTCCGGTTGTAGATAACCTTGACACCTGATTCGAATTAAAACACATCAACCGCGTGTGTAGCCATGATGGTCTCTTTTCGGCGGAGTCCGGGAAGTGAACACGGTTTTGGGTTATGTTTGACGTAAGTAGGAGTTCAGGATCACTTCTTGATCATTGCTAGCTTCACGATCGTTCCGCTTGCTCTCTTTTCGCTCTTATTTGCGTATGTTAGCCACCATATATGCTTACTCGCTGCTACAAGCTCACCACTTTACCCCTTCCTTTCCCATTAAGCTTTGCTAGTCTTGATACCCATGGTAATAGGATTGCTGAGTCCTCGTGACTCACAGACTACTACAACAACAGTTGCAGGTACATGTTATGCGATGATCATGACGCGAGAGGGATGTTTGCTTGTTTTGGAGTTCTTCTTCTGCGTCTTCTTGGATCAGGGGATAGGTTCCAGGTCGGCAGCCTGAGATAGTAGGGTGGATGTCGTTTGAGCTTCTGTTTGTGTTTCATCCGTAGTCGGATGTTGATATTATGGATGATGTATTGTTGTATTCATGTGGCATTGTATGCCTCTTGTATGTATCCCCATCTATTTATGTAATGTTGATGTAATGATATCCACCTTGCAAAAGCGTTTCAGTATGCGGTTCTATCCTTGGTGGGACCTTCGAGTCTCTTTAGGATAGTATCGCATATTGGGCGTGACATTAACCCCGAGGGTTTTTGGAATATTTGGTGATTTGTAGTGCAAAGAGGGGGGTCGGGGGCCATTAGTTGGGCCCCCAGGCGCGCCTTGGTGGGTTGTGCACCTGTCGGGGCACCCCTAGGTGCAGCTCTGGCCCATTAGGTGTCTTCTGGTCCATAAAAATTCCACAAAAAGTTTCGCGGTGTTTGGACTCCGTTTGATATTGATTTCCTGTGATGTAAAAAACAAGCAAAAAACAGCAACTGGCACTGGGTCAATAGATTAGTCCCAAAAATTTATATAAATTTGCTATAAAATGATTGTAAAACATCCAATAATAATATGATAGCATGAGTACTTCATAAATTATAGATACGTTGTAGACGTATCAACATCCCCAAGCTTAATTCCTACTCGTTCTCGAGTAGGTAAATGATAAAAAAATAATGTATGAAGTTTGAATGCTAGCAACGTGCACAAGCAATTGTTTCTCGTAAAACTTATCATGATGGAGTAGCAACCAATTCACATGATAAGGTTCAAACAATGAATTCTACTGAAACTCAACAACCTATTTTCTCAGTCACCAAGCAATTGTAATTCAACTTATTCAACAAAGTCTTCAACAAAGTCTAAGTAAGAGCTCCACATACTCAACCATCATAGTCTTCTATGGTTGCTAACACTCACCGCATACACATGAGTAAAACGTTTCAACCAGACACGTAGAAAGATAGGGGCTTAGAGTTTCGCCTCCCAAACGTATTCACCTCAAGGGTGATGTCAGCAATGATAACTCATGCAACCCATATCCAACTGGATATATGTGCCTAGACCTTTCCTCACCACATTATGCTTGCCAAAGGAGAAAAATAAAAAGGAATAGAGAGAAAAACTTTGACTCTTGCATGAAAGTAAATACATAAAAGGAAAAGATAAGCCCTTCGCAGAGGGAAGCAGAGGTTTCCATGCGCTTATTTGTTTTTATGCTCAAACCCTTAGTGCAAAAGAAGATCATGTTATATTGCCACTTATGGTAGCAACCTTTATTATGCAGTCTGTCGCTTTTATTCTTTGCGATCACAAGTTATTACAATGCTCAATTTTCTCTTACACTAAATGATCTAACACTTTTTAGAAGTAATTTTTATTGCCTTATTGCACTAATGACAACTTACTTGAAGGATCTTATTCAATCCTTAGGTAGGTATGGTGGACTGTTGAAAATAAGATTTGGGTTTAAGGTTTTTTTGATGCACAAGTAGTATCTCTACTTGGTGCGGAATTTTTGTCTAGCAAAGATGAGGGGCAAGCACCACATGTTGAAGGATCTATGACAATATAGCTACTATGTGAATATGAACAAACATAAAACATTACGTTGTCTTCCTTGTCCAACATAAACAATTTTGGCATATAATATTTTGATGGGGGCTCACAATCACAAAATGTTTCCAGGATAGTGTATTTACATGTGAATGTTCTCTTCCTTATAGTAATCATTCATGAATTGCTTGCATGACCAATATTGTGATTGTTAAGCTTCAAAACATTTCAACTTCAACTTCAACTTCCACTTTCTAAACCCAATGTGAAGATACTACTAGGTATGCTATGAACATATAATTTCAACTTCACTATATACAATTAATTCAACAATTTACTCATAGGATACACGTGAAGCACAAGAGTAAATGACAAGCTACTGCAAAAAGATATAAGTGAAGATAAAGCAAGTAGTTAAGTAAATAGGTAGCTATTTGAGGACTCTATTATTTAAAAACTTTCATATCTACGTATTTTATTAAAACATCAAGCAAAACAAAACAAAATGACATTCCAAGAATAGCACAACTCATGTGAAGAAGCAAAAACTTTGGTTCAACCGATACTAACCGATAATTGTTGATGAAGAAATGTCGGATGCCTACCGGGGCATCACCAAGCTTAGATGCTTGAGTCTTCTTGAAATATTATCTTGGGATGCCTTGGGCATACCCAAAATTGAGCTTTTGTGTCTCCATTCCTTTTATATCACAGTCTCTATAAATCTTAAAAACTTCATACACACAAAACTATAAAAGAACTCGTGAGATAAGTTTGTATAAACCAATGCAAAAACCTTATCATTCTCTACTGTAGCAAATGACTAAAATTAGTATTCACATTGCATACTAAATTCCTATGCATATTTAATACTCATATCCTCAAATAGAATCATTCAACAAGCAAACATAGGCAAACAATGCAAACATAACAGCAATCTGCCAAAACAGTACAATGTGTAAAGAATGCAAGAGTATCAATACTTATTGAACTCCAAAAATTATGAAAATTTACCACGCTTTAGAAACTTTATCAGAACTTATTTTGAAAAAAGTTTCAGCATTTTATCACATTCTTACGTATATAGGGAATTTTTGCAACAGCGACAAACTTTCTGTTTTTTAAACATCAACTCATATACTTGCAAAATAAGAACGGTAAAGGCTATACCTGACATTATTATTGAAAATAAAGATGCAAAACATTATTATAAATAACATCAAGCAAATCAAAACAAGAGAAAATGACTCGCCAATCAAAACTCATATCATGTGACGAATGAAAATGTAGCTCCAAGTGAGGTTACCGATAATGTTGAAGACGAAAGAGGGGATGCCTTCTGGGTCATCCCCAAGCTTAGTTGCTTGGATCTTCCTTGAATATTACCTTGGAGTGCCTTTGGCATGCCCAAGATTATGTTACTGTCAATCCTTATTCTCCTCATATCGATATCTCACACGAAACTTGAAAACTTCAATCACACAAAACTTCACGGAACTTCGTGAGATAGGTTAGTATCATAAAGAGCAAACCATTTCACTTTGGTACTTAAAAGATAAGATTCATATTTTTTTCCACACAATTCCTACTGTAGCATATCAATTCCACAATTTATATTGAGCAATATAAGCCATAGAAACTAGGAAACAAGCAAACTACGCATTGAAAACAAAATTTGTCAAAAACAGAAAAGTCTGAAGTAATATGTAGTCCAACCACACTTCTGGTACTCCAAAAATTCTGAAAAATTGGGATAACATAGAGAATTTGTATATCTATCACCTGCAAATAATTCAGATCATAAGCACGTTCTAGTGAATTTTTAAATTTCCTTGACTGAGCACAAAAGTTTCTGTTTTTGCACAGATTCAAGTCAACTATCATCCACACTATCCCAAAGGATTTACTTGGAAATTTATTGAAACTAAAGCAATAAAACATGATTACTACAGTAGCTTAATCATGTGAAAACACAAAAACAGAATGTAAAAGTGTTGGGTTGTCTCCCAACAAGCGCTTTTCTTTAATGCCTTTTAGCTAGGCATGATGATTTCAATGATGCTCGCATAAAAGATTTGAATTGAAACACAAAGTGAGCATCATGAAGCACATGTCAGGCACATTTAAGTCTAACACACTTCCTATGCATTGGGATTTTGTGAGCAAGAAACCCATGAAATCAAGAACCAACTAGCATAGGAAGGAAAAACAAATACAACTTCGAAACAATCAACATATAGAGAAGAAACTTGATATTATTGAGATAGGTAAGAGCAGAAGTTCCTCTCTCATAATAATTTTCAGAAACATCTCATGAAGGGATTCAATAATATAACTATCACAAAAATCACTCTTTACATGATGCACAAGCGTAGTAGATTTATTAATCTTTATGGCATACGTGTCATCATATAATCATCATAGATAGCAACTTTATTGTCATAGTTAATTGAAACCTATTCCAAAATAGTGGATGTATCACTAAATAGTCATGACCTCTCCAAATCCAATTTCATCCATATCGTATTAAGATTCAACACCCTCCGAAATAGTGGCATGCTATCTAGAGTTGACACTCTGCCAAACCCACTTTCATCAATGTAATGATCATAAATAAGAGGCATGCTATCATTGATACGTCTCCAACGTATCTATAATTGATGAAGCATTCATGCTATTTATTATTTGTTTTGAATGATTACGAGCTTTATTATACACTATTATATTACTTTTGGGACTAACCTATTAACCGGAGGCCCAGCCCATATTGCTGTTTTATTGCCTGTTTCAGTATTTCGAAGAAAAGGAATATCAAACAGAGTCCAAATGGAATGAAACCTTCGGCAGCGTGATTTTTTGGAAGAATATGATCCTGGAGACTTGGAGTTCACGTCAGAAGATACTCGAGGCAGCCACGAGATAGGAGGGCGCCCCCTGTAGGGCGCGCCCCGTCGCGTGGGCCCCTCGAGCACGTCCCGACCGACTTCTTTTGCCTATATAAGCATACGTACCCTAAAACCATCGAATATCAAGATAGATCGGGAGTTCCGCCGCCGCAAGCCTCTGTAGCCACCAAAAACCTCTTGGGAGCCCGTTCCGGCACCCTGCCGGAGGGGGAACCTATCACCGGTGGCCATCTTCATCATCTTGGCGCTATCCATGATGAGAAGGGAGTAGTTCACCCTCGCGGCTGAGGGTATGTACCAGTAGCTATGTGTTTGATCTCTCTCTCTCGTGTTCTCTCTATGGCACGGTCTTCATGTATCGCGAGCTTTGCTATTATAGTTGGATCTTATGATGTTTCTCCCCCTCTACTCTCTTGTGATGAATTGAGTTTCCCTCTTGAAGTTATCTTATCGGATTGAGTCTTTATTTGAGAACACTTGATGTATGTCTTGCCGTGTTTATCTGTGGTGACAATGGGATATCACGTGCCACTTGATGTATGTTTTGGTGACCAACTTGCGGATTCCACCCATGAACCTATGCATAGGGGTTGGCACACATTTTCTTTACTCTCCGGTAGAAACTTTGGGGCACTCTTTCAAGTACTTTGTGTTGGTTGGATGAATCTGAGATTGTGTGATGCATATTGTATAATCATGCCCACAGATACTTGAGGTGACAATGGAGTATCTAGGTGACATTCGGGTTTTGGTTGATTTGTGTCTTAAGGTGTTATTCTTGTACGAACTCTTGAATAGATTGATCTGAAAGAATAACTTTGAGGTTGTTTCGTACCCTACCATAATCTGTTCATTTGTTCTCCGCTATTAGTGGCTTTGGAGTGACTCTTTATTGCATGTTGAGGGATTGTTATACGATCTATCTATGTTATTATTGTTGAGAGAACTTGCACTAGTGAAAGTATGAACCCTAGGCCTTGTTTCCTATCATTGCAATACCGTTTACGCTCACTTTTATCATTAGTTACCTTGCTGTTTTTATATTTTCAGATTACAAAAACCTATATCTACTATCCATATTGCACTTGTATCACCATCTCTTCGCCGAACTAGTGCACCTATACAATTTACCGTTGTATTGGGTGTGTTGGGGACACAAGAGACTCTTTGTTATTCGGTTGTAGGGTTGTTTGAGAGAGACTATCTTCATCCTACGCCTCCCATGTATTGATAAACCTTAGGTCATCCACTTGAGGTAAATTTGCTACTGTCCTACAAATCTATGCACTTGCAGGCCCAACAACGTCTACAAGAAGAAGGTTGTGTAGTAGACATCAATCATCATAATAAATTTTCTTATCGAAAGTAGAAGGAATCAAAGGATCATATTCATTAAGAAAAGCATCCCAAGCTTAGGAAAAGCATTATTTCGAGCAAATATATCTTCAAACATTTCATACTCATTAAACATAGCATCCCCAAGCTTGTGGTTTTGCATATCATCACAATCATTCTTATCAATAGCATGAATGGCACCAATAGCATTGCAAACATTATTATCATAATCTTCCAAGCAAGTGCTAAAAATATTTTCAAGATCATAAGGGACATCATTGTCTTCCCAATAATAATCATTACCACAAGTAGTAGGTATAAAAAAATCATACTCAATATCATCATCTCCCATCAACATATTTGATTCACTTTCATGAGGCACAATGGTGATAGGAGCAACATTGTTTAGGAGAGATACCTCTTGACCTCTATTATTTCTTCTTTTCTTCTTCTTCACCACATCATGTGTGGGTTTAATTAATTTTTTCAAGCTTCTTGTTGAAGAGATTGATTGGATAGGAAGAGCCCCCTCGTTACCGGATTCATCATAATAAAAACTCGGAGGGTATTGGGAAATATTTTCCTTTTCGTTAGTGCTCTCTTCATATTCTATTTGTTTTCTTGTCTTTAGATAGTTGGCAATATAAGGATTCTCAATGCCATCTACTGCACAAAATATTTAAATTTACTCTTGATCAAAATCAAGAAATCTCTTGAGACTAAATTTTGCAATCTTATATTTACTAATTGGAGGCACCATTAAAGCCGCTTAATTAACCCACATCATCAATATTAATTGTACCATTGGATTGTAGAATTTACGGCCAAGATAGGTGGAACAGTTGCGTAATAAAGATGGTGCGGTAAAAAAGATCTATATCACGTCCATGGGAACTCCAGGATGTCCATAGGTATTAAAGGAAAAAAACTTCCAGGCATGAAAACTCCATGATAGATAAAAAAAGGCTTCGCGTTATTCCTTGAAAAATAAGCAAAATCATACATCCAATCTCTGTGTTGATTATTTGGTAATCGTTGGATGAATTATCTCACGAGAATTCCTTTTATATTGTCCCAAATGAACACCTTTTATCTATAGGACTCCTCTAGCACCTTTTTATTTTCAGGTCCCCTCTACAGCCTACAATCTATATCAAATCAAAAGGAAGAAGGATTCAAAAAATCAAAAGGAAGAAAATCGGCAGAGAATTATGATAAAAGAAAAACTTCTGATTCGTTGGGGCGTTCGGTGTTTCCTCCTTCGATCTAGCGTGTGTTGTTCTCCTCTCTTCCCAGGCATACCTTCCATGGTGTCTTTCTCAATCCTGGCGGTAGTCTTTCTCCTCCCGTAAAAAAGAAACATGCCTCCCAGGTTCACCCATACATCTTCCCAATCTCTCTCAAGTAGAGCACCTCGCTTTTCGTCCTCCAAAAATCTGTAGGCAATCCAAAGGTCACGCCGCCATGAGCCAGGCCATGATCTTGCTAGTCCACCTATAACCCATGGCTTTGTGGTGTTGTTGCAGTTATCCTCGGCACTTCCATCACACAGGTTGAACGAAAGCATCACCAATCACAACCAGCCTCCGTATCGAGATGTTGTAATATTGCACCTACTACCGGTGCCGCCATGAAAATTGGTTCAAGCTAATTCACTTATTCACTCTTTTTCTTAAATCCTCCCATTCCCCATATACTCCACATGCTTGGTACATAGGGTATTAAAATTGATTTTCAGATTATGTAGTGCCAAGACTCACTCGAAACTTCTGTAATGGCATCATCAAGTGTGAGAGATGCATGTCAAAGTTTATGATTCTGTTCGTAATGTCATGCAGTTCCAGTTAGTTGTTAATTTTTGTTAAGAGGAAATTAATAAGCATGAGTATGTACCTTGAGACTTCTAGTATTATCATTGACATTTACATGGTTCTTTTGCTGAAGGATTTCCTTCAGAATCAACATCAGAAACATCAGATGTTGAAGACTAGAGGTGATATTCTTTTGTTACAGTGTCTTATGGAGATATATACATATCAATGCTTGTGTTAATTGTACTACGATGATATGTTTAGACCATTTTCCCTGATGCGATTTTTTATTGTAATTGTACACAGATATGCACCATATATATGTTCTATTAAACTATACAAACTATTTTATTATTGTCCTTGGAATGCCCCTATGGATGATATATTTTTCTGTCAATACTGTTGCAAATTTGCAAATACAATAAAGTCACGGAAATACAATAATTGTATTCATGTTACTATATTATGTCTTCACCCAAATAGCTAGCCCATGCAGGTGCACAGTTGAAGTTGGACTCACTATTCAGTTTTTCTAATGATTTCCTATTTGTGAAAAAAAATAGAAGATAAGGAGAAGGTATCTGACCCTAGTGTAATGAAGAGTCACAAAACTACCATATATAGAGTTAATATGAATACTTCCATTTTCCTGCTACCTACATGATCCTGATTGTTACACAAGTGCTAATGCCTGGCACTTACTATGTGTCTTCCTGACAAGGTTTCCCATCCGTTTTTGTGAGTAGCTCATGACATTGGTGTCTGAGAAGAAATATTTCACATTATAATGTATTCTTATATCTTGAAAGTCTCCAAAGATATGGAGATGCAAAGCCAAAGAAAATCTTCGGGGTGAAAGGTTAATTTTTTTCCATGTTAAGAGGAACCAGTAAACATTTTGTGTCTTCATAGATTTGTGAGAATAATGAACATAATGTATATTTTGTGACTGGATATTTATCTATGAGACAATGAACATTCATGTTCATGTCCATGCAGGTATGCACATCCAACTAAGTTATGTATTCTTCGGAATTTCTGTTATCATTGATAGCTGAAAGGTAAATGTACCGAACCAACGCAATGTTAAATTTTGCCACTATGTTTACTAGCTGTTGTTTATGTTCTTATTTTAAATGGGTTTAGCCCATCTAGCATAATGTCAAAAAGTCTACCAGTGGTATGTATTACTGTGATTCATACAGCATATGTAAAAAATTCGTGGTTGTTTATCATAATCAGTGTGCTGATCCTTCTTTGTTGTAAACAGTATGGAGTATTAAACAATGCAAATAAGGTAACATTACAAGCTTTGGTATAAATACGAAATCTTTTCCATCCGAGCCCGGTTTGGTCAATTTCTGAAAGAACACGAAATTACTCTTTTTTTAGGGAAGGCTCGAACATTCGGTATAACAAATACCTCAAATAATATTTGTTGTTCTAACAGCCTGGGAAAAATGTGCCCAAACCACGATGTATATATATAACTAACCCTCTTGATGAAGTAACATATTTTTTTACTTAAGCATATAAATATGACCACGTTATCTAGATGTGGCACTTGGAGTCTATAGGTAGGTGCAAAACTACAAATAAATAATTCTTATACTAGAAGAGGAACCACGTGTGTATTTGCTGTATTTAAGCGTGTCAATTAATTATTAATATAAAACATGTCTAACTAACATATATTCCTTGAAATATTCTAAATGGAGATCAAACAAATGCCGAATGTGAACTCTTTTTTATTATCACGTTGATCAAACACCTTGGATCAATAGAAAACTCTATTAATCAAAAAAGAATGACAAAGAATTACTCCTCTAAATGATCTGATATTAGTTTACGGAGGAAGTAATAGTTAGACACAATGATGCATATGCAAATGAAATTTATGTGACCTAATATTATCCAAGAATTTGACCTAGCCCGTGCAGTTGCACGGGTTGATGACTAGTATACTTAGTTTTATGTTTCATTTCTTCATATCCCAAAAGATGACTTATCTCTTTATGATCCTCAAGGGTAATCGAGTTATCAAAACTTTTGTACACGACTTGATCATGAAACAATTTGCATTGGAGATTTAAATTACCGTGTTCATTGCAAAGTTCACAAGGACGACGAAAAAAATGAAATCTTTCAGCACAATCATCTAGCCTCTCTTGCAACTTTTTTGTTCCTAAATATTTATGCCTCTTACAAAATCTATCTTCCCTTTTTATGTGCAAATGCACTCCCAATTGACTCTGCAAAAATTGACATACTTATAAAACACATAATTATCATGACTACAGCAATCATCATTAGCATTTTGGATATTCAAACAATTCATACTAACAACATTCCTATCATGCTCATCATTCAAATATTTTGTGCCAAAAATTTTATTGACTTCTTCTTCTAACAATTGAGCACAATTTTCAGATCCATCATTTTCAAGAAGATATAATAAAGATGATCAATAATATGATGCAACCTCACTTCCATTTTTATGTAGTTTTCTTTTATAAACCAAACTAGTGATAAAACAAGTAACTAAAAGATTCGATTGCAAGATCTAAAGATATACCTTCATGCACTCACCTCCCTGGCAATGGCGCCAGAAAAGAGCTTGATGTCTAGTACGCAACTTTATTCTTGTAGACTCGTGTTGGGCCTCCAAGCGCTGAGTTTTGTAGGACATTAGCAATTTTCCCTCAAGTGGATGACCAAAGGTTTATCAATCCGTGGGAGGTGTAGGATGAAGATGGTCTCTCTCGAGCAACCCTGCAACCAAATAACAAAAAGTCTCTTGTGTCCCCAGGACACCAAATACAATGGTAAATTGAGGTGCACTAGTGCGGCGAAGAGATGGTAATAAAAGTGTAGTAATGATAGTAGATATTGGTTTTTGTAACAAGAACAATAAAAAATAGCTAGGTAGCAAGTAACAAAATTGAGCACAAACGGTATTGCAAAGCTTGAAAATGAGGCCTAGGGTCCGTACTTTATCTAGTGTGATCTCTCAACGACGCTAATATAATTGGATCACATAACCATCCCTCAACATTCAACGAAGAATCACTCCAAAGTTCCTATCTAGCGGAGAATATAAGAAATTATTTGTAGGGTACGAAACCACGTCAAACTATTCTTTCCGATCAATCTATCCTAGTGTTCGTACTAAAATAACAGCAAGCTATTCTTTTCGGTCGATCTAATCAAGAGTTCGTACGAGAATAACACCATATGACACACATCAACCAATTCTAATGTCACCTAGATACTCCAATGTCACCACGACTATCCCTGAGTTAATTATATGATATGCATCCAACAATTTCAGATTCTTAATACTCAATCCAATACAAAGAACTTCAAAGAGTGCCCCAAGATTTTCATAGGAGAAACAAAGACAAGAACATGCATCAACCCCTATGCATAGATTACCACAATGTCAGCTCGGGAATCCGCGAGTTGAGTGCCAAAACATATATCAAGTAAATCAATATGATACCCCATTGTCACCATGAGTATTCATATGCAAGACATACATCAAGTGTTCTCAAATCCATAAAAGTATTCAAACCAATAAAACAAAATCTCAAAGGAAAACTCAATTCATCACAACAAGATAGAGTGGGGGAAAACAGGATATGATCCGACTATATTAACAAAGCATGTGATACATCAAGATTGTGCATATCACGAACACAAGAGAGAGGCATTAAACACATAGCTACCGGTACAAACCCTTAGCATCGTGGTGGCCGATGAGATGATGAAGATGGCCACAGGTGATGATTCCCCCTCCAGCAGGTTGCCGGAACAGGTTCTAGATTGGTTTTCAGTGGATACAGAGCCTTGCGGGGCGGCACTTCTGATCTAGGTTTAACCCCGAGGGTTTTTGGAATATTTGGTGATTTATAGTGCAAAGAGGGGGTGTCGGAGGACACTGAAGTGGGCACAACCCACCACGGCGCGCTTGGGGGCCCAGGCGTGCCCTGGTGGGTTGTGCCTCCTCGGGGCACCCTCTAGGTGCAGCTCTGGACCATTGGGTGTCTACTGGTCCGTAAAAATTCCACAAAAAGTTTCGCGGTGTTTGGACTCCATTTGATATTGATTTCCTGTGATGTAAAAAACAAGCAAAACACAGCAACTGGCACTTGGCACTTGGTGAATAGGTTAGTCAAAAAATGATATAAAGTTGCTATAAAATGATTGTAAAACATCCAAGAATGATAATATAAGAGAATGAATACTTCATAAATTATAGATACGTTGGAGAAGTATCAACCCACGGGTCTCGTATGCTGCTGCTACTGCGTCCGGCCGGCTACCGTTGCTGGCGGTGGAGGTTGAGCCCTCCCGCGTGCCGACAGTGCACAGACCTCACTTCATGGTCCTGTGATGAGACGGTGTGTGAAGCTTCAAGACCATGTTGGCGCAGGGTGGTGGTTGGTTTTGGTGGTGGGCTCCGGAGCACCCTAGGTGATGGATGGGATTAGGTGAAATTCCTGTCGTCATGGCTGGCACCAATGTGGTGGCACTTCAGGTTTCCGCTAGACCTTCCTGGAGGGCGTCGGGGGCTACGCTTCTTCTCTCCTCATCGAGTACCGGGGGAAACCCTTGGCAGCAGCATCGTCATCGTCATGTCCCTTCTTGGAGGTGTTGATTGGTACCAATGCATCAGAGTCTTGGAGCATGGTGGGAGATCTACGGTGGGCGCAGTGGTCCCAAGGATTTTTCATTTTTATCGATCCATCATTGTCGGCATTTGTTCCTTTTGTTTCCTCTTTCGTTTCCTTTGGGCGTGTCTGTGCTGCTTCCTCCCCAGCACCTATAGTTGGTTGTACCAGTTGGTTGCTTTGTAATACAGAATACAATGAGCGTCGAGAAGTCCTAATGAAGACATAGAAGGATGGACAGGCAACCATCACAAGGGGTTGGCCTAGAGTCGTGCGCGCATTAAGCATGGAGGAGGGCACAATATGGGCATTTTGCTTCACCTTCTCCAGCAACTAGAATGTCTTTCGCCTATGTCTTTATAGTCTTCAGTACAACTATGGTTCATTATTCTTTACTTGGTGCTTCGGGAGTTCTTCAGTATATGTACATGTGCCTTGAATTATACATTCATGGTGGAACCTATATTTGTAATAAACATGGTTATATATGAAATAACGGTTTGCCTACTTTCAAATTCAAAATTGGTGATTTTTAAATTAGGGATTAAACTAGGGATAAATTAGGGCTAAATTAGGAATTACACGGCACACGGTTTGCGAAAGCAAAATGACTGCATAGACGTGGAGATCAGACATGTTTCTTGGATCCACTACGTGTGTGATCAATCTCTACCGCACACACCATCACCCAAGAAAAACGTTTGTGATTAACAACAGCATCACACACAGTTCCTTTTAATTAAATGTTTGTGAAAGTCACCTTATCACACACGTTTGGCAATTATGGGTTGTTTATAATGTTGTACGCATCGCAAACGTTTGGTCATAGAATAACGTGTGTGATAGGTCTTCATCCGACATAGGTACGAAGGATGAATCGCGTGGGATGTATTCAAACATTGCATACAGTTTTATAGGCACAAATGTATGCGCTCTTACATTGAATCACATACAGTCGAGGAAAAGTAAATGTGTGTGATTTTTTGCTTATCGTACATGTTATATAATCATGAACTGTTTGTGATGGGTCGCCCATCGTAAAAGTAGCACCACAAATTACTGTCTGCAATGGCAAAGCGAGCACAAACGAGTCACAAGGATGAAATGTTTGGGATATTCAAGATATCAGAAACAGTTTTATAGGAACAACTGTATTGCATCCAGGCTTCGTATCTGTAAGTGCATCTAGTGCCACCCCTAGTTGGTTGACAAAGTTTGTTGAGGGACTAATGCGTTTGTGAGAATTGCAGGATAACGGAGGTAGTGTCCCTCATTGATTCGGTTTACCTACCGGAGATGACCCCTAAAAATGTATGAAGACATTGAAGACAATGGTGGTATGTGAAGATATTCACATTGAAGACTATGACATGAGAAGACATTGAGCGAAGACTATGGAGCGCGAAGACTGTGTTATTTCGTTGTTTCCTTTTCTTCTTTGTTGAGTCATAGGAACCACCGTACTGTTAAGTGGGGTCCAAGTGAACAAAGTCAGAGTGACTGAATTGATGCTCATCCCAAATCCTATGTCTTCGAGCGAAGACAATGAGAGCAAATCTTATCCAGAGCTGGATGAGTCAGCTTTTCTTGCAGCCCAAGTAAAGTTGCCGTGTGTGTTTGAAATCTGACCGTTGGAACACCTGTCAGTTTCTTAGTGACCCAGGGTCATTTCGGACATATCAGGTCGGGTTGCCTTGTGGCTATAAAAAGCCCACCCCCTACACCATAAATTGGTGGCTGCTTAGAGTTAGTTTACGGCTTTTGTCGTTTTGAGAGCAACCCACCTCGAAGCCTTTGAGAGAGAAATCCTTCCGAGGACAAAGCCCAAACACCCAGAGCCAAAGAGTGTTAGGCATCACTGAAGTCTTTCTGTCCGTGTGACCTGAAGACTTATTACACTTGAGGACTGTGTATCCTCCAGCCAGTTAGGTGTCGCGTTCTGAGCATCCAAGAGTCATTGTGGATCGCTGGTGAACGAAGTCTGTGAAGGTTCGGAAGTCTACCTTGAAGACTTACCAGAGTGATTGGGCGAGGACAGTGTGTCCTTAGCTCAAGGGGAATAAGGTGAAGACGCGGTCTTCTGAGTTGAATCTCAGCCTCCCTAACCAGACGTACAGTTGTCACAGCAACTGGAACTGGTCCAACAAATCCTGTGTCTTCAACAAGTGACTGGTTCTATCCCTTCCCTCCTTTACTTTGAGTTTGTCTTCATGAAGTCATTGCTTATTTGTCTTATCTGTTTGACTTCATTGCTTGACTACTATCGTTGATTGTCTTCATACTATCTTCCATCTTGATCCTTACTACCTAGCTGCTATTAGTCTTTGTACGTTCACATTATTGCATACTTGACTATGGCTTGTTTGTTGTAGGTTATCTTCCGCTGCATATCAATTAGGTCATTGTCTTCGAAACTTCCACACTTTGAAGACTTTGATAAAAATCGCCTATTCACCCCCCTCTAGTCGATAACTAGCACTTTCAATTGGTATCAGAGCCAGGTACTCCCTTGTTCTGTGTGATTCGGTTTAACCACCTAGAGTTTAGCTATGTCGACTGCAGGATTGAGGAATGTATCTTTCCCCACCTTTGACGGTCATGAGTATCCTCGGTGGAAGGCCATGATGAAGAAGCGACTCATGGCTATGGATAGCGAGCTGTGGACCGTCACTGAGATTGGTCTTACCGATCTATGCAAGATGGCGGAGGCTGATGACATTCGCAAGTACACTCTACTGAACCTCACAGCGAAGGATGTCATCTGCTCCTGTCTGTCCTGAAATCAGTTCAGGAACATCATGCACCTCAATCACGCGAAGCTAATCTGGGACCGGCTTTCTGAGGTCTATGAAGGTCATCTTAATCATCATGATCCTTGGATTGATGACTACAAGGAGTCTCTTAAAGAGATGACCTTTCCACCTGAATCGTCTTCATCTTCACCATGCCTCATGGCAGGGGGTGCTACGGTAACTGAATGCTACCTCTCTGAAACTAGTGATGATGAATCAGGTGACGAATTTGGCCCCAGCTATGTCAAACTTGCTTCCCTTGCCACTAAACAACAAAGAGCTTTGGAAAAGGTTCAAAACATGCTTAGTAAGAGCGATGATATGTTGGGCGAAGAAATGGATCAGTCAAAAGCTTTGGCTGAGAGTCTTCAGAGACTTCATTCCAAGTTTGACGCCCTTCAAGATCAACATAATGCTCTCTTGTCTGATCATGAGAAACTTTCTTCTGAATGTCTTCAAAGAAAGCAAGATCTTGAGAAGGTAAGAGTGGATTATGGAGATCTTCTGAAGGAGCGCGATTCATTACTTGCACAACAAATCAGCGTTACACAGAATGGATTCGAACCACCATGTCTAAAATGCATTGAGCGTGATAACGCTACTAAAGCTGCTGCTGTTGCATTGTCTTCAACTACTGATGTGGAAACTAACCCCTCTACGGAGGATACCACTGCTATTGCTGATGAAAATGCTAGGTTGAAGACATTGCTTGAAACAGGGATGTATAAAAGTCTGAAAGGACATCAGACACTTTGTGATGTCCTCAAAAAGCAGATCCTGAACCAAAACCCTAGGAAAGAGGGTGTTGGGTTCGAGAGGAAAATGAATGCTGATGGTTCCTACTGGAAGCCTGAGCAGTATCCCAAAACCACATGGGTTGCTGCAAAGGAACCTTCAGTGGATCCATCCACTTTATCTGGCTTTACTTGTGCTAATCCTATTATCATTGATGAATCCTTTGATGCAAACTACAAAATGTTCAAAAGTTAGAATGGTGAAGTGTTTGCCAGGTATATTGGTACTAACTATAGGAATGGACCACCTATGAAGAAGATCTGGGTTCCCAAAAGCTATCTTAAGAATCTTCTAGTGAATGTCATCATGACACCACCAGGGAAGAAGACAAACCCCAGACAAAGGCATCATATGGTCCAACAGCTTCATACGAATACAGGACTCACTTGAGTCACCCTAACGCCAATGTTTTGCAGGGAAATCATGCTCAAAATTATGAATATGAACGTGTGTCCTCAAACCGCCATGTTCATAGGACTAAGAACTTTTCTGCTTATTCATATGAGTATCATTCATCTCCTGCAAGGCTATTTGCTAGGGCTTCAAAGCCGAAATTCTCACATGCTGCACTTAGACTCATTGCTTCTAAGCCACTCCTGAAGATGTGGGTGGTGAAGAAGAATTAACTCTCTTTTGCAGAATATGGTCTCCAGCCAGCAATCAAAGGCGTCCGATACTATTGCTGGGAACCTAAAACACATTAAGGGACGCTCGATAAAATTACTTACTATGTATTCAACATATGAATCGCTTACCTGTCATACTGAGTGTTCTAACCATGATCTAAGCTGTGTTAATCCTAGTGTGCGTCAAATGCTTATGCTTCACAACATACCTTGTGAAGCCTATCCTCCTAACTGCACTGTAGGGTATGACACCTCGTGCTTTAGAATGGATTATCGACAGCGGATGCACTAATCACATGACTGGTGATCGAAGTCTTCTCATGGACTCAACCTTACGTCCATCCGACAAGAGTCAAATCACATTTGCTGACACTGGTAAAAGCAAGGTATTGGGTCTAGGTTGAGTTGCAATCTCAAAGGATCAACACATGGATAAAGTGATGCTTGTTGAATCCCTTGGGTTCAACTTAATGTCCGTCTCAATGCTTTGTGACTTGAACATGATTGTGCTATTTGGAAAATATCGGTGCCTTGTACTAATGGAATCTGACAAGTCTCTAGTCTTTGAAGGGTATAGGAAAGATGATCTATACATGGTAGATTTCTCAGCAGGTCCACAGCTTGCCGTATGTCTTCTTGCAAAAGCTTCAGAATGCTGGCTCTGGCATCGGAGGCTGGGGCATGCTGGCATGAGGAACTTACACACACTCATCAAGAAGAAGCATGTCATAGGCATCAAAGGTGTCAAGTTCAAGAAAGATCATTTGTGTGGTGCCTGTGAAGCTGGAAAGATGACTAGGGCGAAGCACCCCTCGAAGACAATCATGACGACATCTCAACCCTTCGAGCTGTTACACATGGACTTATTTGGCCCTACTCACTACTCTAGCCTCACAACAACAGCTTGTCTATATGGCTTCTTCATTGTTGATGACTACTCAAGATATACATGGGTGCACATAATCCTCTACAAGACTGAAGTACAAGATGTCTTCAGACGATTCGCCAATCGAGCCATGAACAATTATGGCGTCAAGATCAAGCATATCAGAAGTGATAACGGCACTGAATTCAAGAATACCGGGCTTGATCTTTATCTGGATACAATGGGAATCACTCATGAGTTTTCTGCTCCATGCACACCTCAGCAAAATGGCATTGTAGAGCGCAAGAACAGAACCCTCATTGAGATGGCTCAAACAATGCTCGATGAGTACAAGACACCAAGAAAGTTCTGGCCTGAAGCTCTTGATACAACATGTCACATCATCAACCGTGTTTACATCCACAAGCTTCTGAGCAAAACATCCTATGAGCTCCTCACTGACAAGAAGCCAAATGTCAGTTACTTTAGAGTCTTTGGTGCTAGGTGCTGGATCAAGGATCCCCATCACAAGTCAAAATTTGCACCTAAAGCTCACGAAGGCTTCATGCTTGGTTATGGATAGGACTCGCACTCTTACAGAGTCTTCAACCTCTTTCACTACAAAATCATTGAAACCGTGGACGTGCGATTTGATGAAACCGATGGTTCACAACGAGAGCTCCTGCCAAGCACATTAGATGAAGCTCCTCCAAGTGAATCTATCAAGCTGATGGGAACTGATGAAATCATGCGTTTTGAAGCACAGCCTGAAGAGGAACTTATCATTTCTGCACCAAACCAACCTTAAGACAATGCTCAGACCGAAGACAATCCTCCCAATGATGACAATGATCAGCATGAGCAAGGTCTTCGTGCAGTTCATCCTCGTGTTGCAAATGAAGTACAGTTTGAGAAGATAATTGAAAGCATCAATGCACGTGGTCCACTTACTCGCTCAAGAGCAACACAGTTAGCAAATTTATGTGGGCATTTTTCATTCATATCAATATCAGAACCCAAGAAAGTTGCTGAAGCCTTTATGGAACCTGAATGGATTCAAGCCATGCAAAAAGAACTTCAATAGTTCAAGCTGAATAATGTTTGGGAACTTGTCAAGCGCCCTGACCCTCACAAGCATAACATTATTGGCACTAAATGGATATATCGAAACAAGCAAGATGAGCATGGTCAAGTCGTCAGAAACAAAGCACGTCTTGTGGCTCAAGGATATACTCAAGTTGAAGGAATTGACTTCGATGAAACATTTGCTCCTGTAGCAAGGCTTGAAGCTATTCGCATACTGCTAGCCTATGCTAATCACGACAACATCTTGCTATATCAAATGGATGTGAAGAGTGCATTCCTCAATGGCAAGATTGAAGAAGAAGTGTACGTTGCTCAACCACCTGGCTTTGAAGATCCAAAACATCCTGATATGGTGTACAAACTAAACAAAGCACTGTATGGCCTCAAACAAGCTCCTCGCGCTTGGTATGATACGATCAAAGACTTCCTGAAGAGCAAAGGCTTCAAACCTGGATCCCTTGATCCCACACTCTTCACGAAGACATATGATGGTGAACTGTTTGTGTGCCAAATATATGTGGATGACATTATCTTCGGATGCACCAACCAGAACTATAGTGATGAGTTTGGATACATGATGCAAGAGCAATATCAGATGTCCATGATGGGTGAGCTGAAGTTCTTCCTTGGTTTTCAAATTCGTCAGCAAAGGAACGGCATCTTCATATCTCAAGAAAAATATCTCAAAGACTGTCTGAAGAAGTTTGGAATGGAAGATTGCAAAGGGTGCACGACGCCAATGCCAGCCAAACACCATCTTGGTCCCGACGACAATGGTAAAGAGTTCTATCAAAATGTATACCGCTCCATGATTGGTTCTTTACTTTACCTATGTGCATCTAGGCAAGATATTATGCTTAGTGTTTGCATGTGTGGTCGATTCCAAGCGGCACCAAAGGAATCTCATCACTTAGCTGTGAAGCGAATTCTTAGATATTTGGGTTACACCCCAACACTCGGATTATGGTATCCAAAGGGCTCAAGATTTCATCAGGTTGGATTCTCGGATGCTGATTATGCTGGTGACAAGGTCAATCGCAAGTCTACATCAGGCACATGTCACTTTCTGGGACGATCACTTGTCTGTTGGTCTTCAAAGAAGCAAAACTGTGTATCACTCTCAACTGCTGAATCTTAATACATTGCTGCTGGATCTTCCTGCGCTCAGCTTTTGTGGATGAAGCAAACTCTGAAGGACTATGGCATCAATCTGAAACAAGTCCCTCTCTTCTGCGACAACGAAAGCGCAATCAAGATTGCCAACAATCCAGTTCAGCACTCGAAGACAAAGCACATTGAAATTCGTCATCATTTTCTCAGAGATCATGTCATGAAGAAAGATATTGACATCATTCACGTCAACACTGAAGAGCAACTGGCAGATATCTTCACAAAGCCCTTGGATGAGAAAAGGTTTTGCAAGTTACGGTGTGAGCTGAATATCTTGGAATCCTCAAATGTCCAGTGATCAGGCACACATCCTAACACTTATGCATGTTGATGACTTGGATGTGCAACACACGAAGTAAAGTATATCTTCAATCAATGAAGACTTACATTCTGAGTGTGAATACATTAACATGGAATTTGATTTCAGAGCGCCACGATAATTGTGCGCCGTGTCTGGGTCTAATACTTCCTATACGGTGGGTCACGCCACCACCAAATTTCTTGGTTTGAAGTGTTTCACTCATGGAGTTATTGTTGAATATCTTCGCATTTGGTCTGTCTTCAACTTTCAACTTATCTTCATGATTTACTTCACTATGTTGAGTTGATTGCTTTCTCATATATATATATATATATATATATATATATATATATATATATATATATATACTAGTATTTTGTCCTTTATAGCATTCACTTATAGCTATGTCTTCATTTGTGAATTTTTTGACCTAAGTGAATGAGATCGGACCCTAATCTCTCTATGCTTTCTATCTCAAACTCTATCTGTCCAAATCATATGCATTCTATTGAAACTGTCAAATGTCTTCTCTACATCCTTGTCAGCAGAAGGCACAGAGACAAACATCAAGTCCTTTTAAATGATTCATCTTGATTGTTGAAATCTGGAGAAGCCGGAACAACCATCCGACAAACTTGGCATGCGTGGGAACATGGGACAACTCTGAGTATGTTGCATGCTTGCCACATGTCCCACGGATGTGAACAGGTAGGGGCACCTGCGTAATTGGGCTATGCCACACACCTACTTATAAATACGTGTCCCCTGCGGTCAAGAAAACCTTCTTCCACCTCTCCATCTCGTCAAAACCCTAGCGCCACCGCTATCTCTCGACGATGCCGGCGACGAAGCGCTTAGCTGCCGCAAGTTCTCCGACGCCGTCCTCACGCCGGCCGCGGGCATCGTCCTCTCCGCCGCTGCCGTAGGTGTCCTCCGTCGCCAAGTTAGGGCACGGTGGATTGAACTGCTCGGTCTCCTATTCATCCCATCTAGCAGTTCTTCGTGTGGTAAATATAACTCTATTTTTACCATCTTTTTGATACGCATTGATTCATCCTATTTACCAAAATTGGTTTCTGTCTACACAATGTTAGATCTATTCTGTCTGCATCTCATACTGCCTAGTATATTCACTTAAGCTTCATATATAGTTAGATTCCTCACTTGTACTTATTCACGGATTCGTACAAATCTGGAACAACCTCTCAACATATAAGTGAATGTCTTTGCAGCATGCGGTCAATGTCTTCAAACTAATTTATCTTCAAATCTTCTGAGAATGCATATGACCTCTTCCCCTTCCCTCGCATCTCTAATGCTGTCACAGGTACATGTCCGTGGGAGAATCCCTTGGTTCTCATAGTCTGCATTCGTTTCCAGAATTCTTACAGCAACACATTAACTCTCCTGAAGGTAGTTCCTATTTGACCAGCAAGCGAAAGCCCTTGAAGCCTTTGACCAGCAAGCGAAAGCCCTTGAAGCCATTCAGTTTGAAGTTCATGGCTGCAGAGAAATCAGTAAGGAAGGGTGGCAGACAGCGTCGAGGGGGAACATCAAAAGATTTGCCTGATGACCTCGCAGAAATCTACAAGACAGATCCTGAAGAGGATTATAATCAGCGCAAGCACTACTAGGGGAAAGCCTATACACAGAAAGTTACTAGTAACCCTCGCTACTGCTTCTTACCAATAGCGCAGGTTTTTAAACCTCGCTACTACTAAGTTGATAGCAGCAGCGCGGGTTTTTAACCCTCGCTACTACTAAGCGGTCTCTACCGTGCCCCCCGAGACATGCCATAGTAGTAGCGCGGGTTTTTAAAACCTCGCTACTACTAAGTTTGATAGCACTAGTGTTGGTTTTTAGCCCTCGCTACTACTACGTGGTGCCATAGTAGTAGCGAGGGGGTAAAAAACCGCGCTACTACTAAAGGTCCCATTTTCAAACTCTACCCCCCCCCCCTTGTGGATCGCCTTTTCAGTTTTAAAAAAAATAAAAGAAAATGATGAAAATGTCAAAAAAATAAAAGAAAATAAGTTTCCCATGTGATATGTGGTCTAGTTGTTGGGGAAATTTGCAAATATGCATTTCGAATTTATTTGCAAAATCTATCGAGAATTTGTAAAAATGGGCATAACTTTTGCATACTAACTCGGATGAAAAAGTTTTTATATGAAAAATCATCTACTCGAAAAGTTACATACAAATTTAACTTGAGGAACCTCGTTAAACATTTTCAAAATCCTCAAAAACCAAACAGAAAAAAAGTTACGGGGCTTTTAAGATCTAGAGTGGAAAAAATCGAAAAAAATTCAAACTGTGTGGTAAAACTGTGGTCAAACAATGGTCAAACTAATTATTCTAGAATATTAGTGTTACTAAATAATTATTTTAGTTTTTTTGAATTTTGGTCAAATCTGGTCAAACTATGGCCAAACTGTGGTCAAACTATGGTCAAACTATGGTCAAACTAATTATTCAAGAAATATTAGTGTTACTAATTTTTTAGAACAATAGTTTCAAACTCAAATAGTGAAATGTGTGACTTCATGCTCAAGCTAAATTCCTGAGGTTAATAGGATTGACATCTTACTATTGTCAGGGAAACGACAAGTGCAGACTTGGAAACGAGGGAGAATAGAACCCAGAAGTTAAGCGTGCTCAGGCTGGAGTAGTGAGAGGATGGGTGACCGTCCGGGAAGTTAGATGATTTGGAATGATGAGGGGTGATTAGATATTAAATTGAGCAGCGATGAGGGGTGATTAGAGATTTGAGGTTAAAATAGTTCAGAAATTTGAAAATTAGGGAAAAAATCAAAATATTTTTTCGAAAAAATTCAAAAAAAACCCGCGCTGGTAGTAGTAGCGCGGGTTTTTACCCACGCTACTACTAAAGGACGTAGTAGTAGCGCGGGTGGCACCCGCGCTACTGCTATACGTTAGCTGTAGCGCCTTATTTGTAGCGCCGCCCCCCGCGCTACTAATAGGCCCAAAACCCGCGCTGCTGCTAGGCTTTTCCCTAGTAGCGAAGACCCGAATCCAATGGATTCGACGCTATTGGGCCGAACAATTAATGGTTCAAGTACAAGTTCGTGACCCAGGAGTACGCTGAGAAAAATGCGATCAAGAGTCCTTGGGGTGATATTCTCTATCGAGGCCTTCCCCCCAAGAACAAAGCTGAAGCTATTGCACAAGAATTCTATCCTTGTATGGTCCATGGACCACAGCCTGAAAATGCCGATCCATCCTCATTGCTCTCGTGTCGTGATGATAATCTCTTCAAGCGCAACTTCCAGTATGCAAAGGCATCAGCAAAGGAAAACAAGAAGTCATGGGGATTAGACTTCAATCCTGGTCCCTCTGCTCCCCATAATGACGGCACACGTGAAGGTGAAGAAATTGAGATCGGCCCCTTCACGAACCTTGATGGCCTCGTCTCATACATCTTGGTACAAGGTGCCAAAGTGGATCATTCTGATAATGATGCTGATACTGATGAAGCCCCTGCTCCTCCTCCAAGGCCGCAGAAGCCCAAGAAAACTAAGGCTTCATCATCAGCTGCACCTCCAAAAGCTTCTCGTGTGAAGCCACTGGCCACTGCACCTCCTGAAGACAGTGTGCTGTCTGAAGATCTTTCACGCATCTCCAAGAAGACGGAGAAGAAAAAGAAAATCATCAAGAGTACTGATCAGACATTGACTCCTGCTGCTATTCTCCGTGAAGAGCACATTGATCTGTCCAGTGATGACGATCTTGCAGATGATTCTCTTGAGCAACTGACCAAGAGCAAGGAAGAAGCTGAGATCTTCAATAATTTGCCTCTCTTTGACGTGGCAATCATCCATAACTTCATTGATGAGTGGCTTGACACACCAAATCTCAGCTTTGATGACTTGCAACTTCCCATTGGCCTCAGCGTCTGCTTCAATGGCGCTATTGCTTCTGAGCTAGCTATTGCTCAGCGCATCGTTGAACTGAAGCACAAGATTGACTATGAAAAGGCTCAGTTCAAGAAGCATGTGGGCACGCTCAACATGCAAGATGTCAAAAACTTCAAGATCATGCTGCACGAGCTCAAAGAAGCTTTTCACAAGAAGCGTGAAGAAGCTCGAGGCTCTAGAGAGCGCATGAAGAATCTCGCTGACAAGTGTGTGCTTGCCTATAATGAGGCTGAGAAGCGCAAGACTCTTGGTCGTCCTGGCATCAACCCCAGGATGGCTGCAAAGAAGAAGAAGCTATCAACTGTCCAACCTGCATCTTCAAGGCAGGATGAACCACGCATAGTCTTTCCAAGCAGCATGACTAGCTCGAAGCCAAAGGGCATGTCAACCGCTTCAGAACAAAAGAAGACGAGGGCTGCAGAGGCTGAAGCCAGGAAACGGAAACCCTCAGAAGCCTTTGATGCTGCTCCCTCCAAGAAGATGCGCAAAACCAAGAAGAATCGGGCTGCTCCCACAGAGCCCCTTGTTGTTGAACCTATCTCAGTGGTTCGCCCTGCAAATGCAAATCAAGAACTATGAATGATTGTTCATGAGCCTGCTTCCACAGAGGCTCATGATGCTGAAGACATTCCAGCAGTTGATCCCATCGCTGCTGAAGACATTGGTCACCATGACAATGTTGAAGATGATGAAGTTCTTCCTCAGATTGAACACAACGTGGTATCATCGTCTGTTCTCACGAACAGCGAAATCATCAGCATTGGTCGTCCTCTGACGCCAATTGCTGAGGATGCATCATGGGCTGATCGCCCGCAACAACAAGACTCCCCCAGTACTCCCCAACAACAACAAGTCACACCATCTGTGCAAGTTGAAGAGGATGAGGGCCTGCCTACTCCATCTCCAAAGGCGTCGCCTGTTTTACAAAGGATTTGCAAAGGACCAATGCCTCAAGTCCCTCTTCCGAGTGTTCCAGAAGGAGAAGTGCACCACCAACCTGTTGCACGTCAAGTGTTTTCAAAATCCACTCAAACTGTGAATGTCTCCGTGTCTGAAGCCCAAGCTGCTGAAGACAATCCGGCTGCATCAGCTGATGACGAACATCAAGAAGATCGTGTCTCTACTCCCCCATTCCTGAAGAAGTTGTTCCAGAAGTGAACGTGCCCGTACCAGACCCTCCAGCTCAACAAGTGGAGGTTGAAAACGTTGACGCTGCCACCACTAACACGAATGAAGCCAATGACGTAGTCATGGCTGAAGCTAATGTGGAGCCTGCACCAAGCAACATGCCAGAAGTCAATGCTGCAACTGTTCCTGAAGCTTCTTTTGTGCATCCTGAAGCCACTGTTGCTGCCACTGCTCTTGTTCCGCCACCAAGGCCCTATACAATTGAGCAAGCATACAACCATGGCGAGCTAATCACAGTAAGATGGCCCATTCTGGTCCCCCCGCCTAATGTCTCTGGTCCTCAGTTTGATTATCACATTGAGCATAGGCCTCAGGTCCAGAAACCAAATCCAAGACTGCCAAGGTTTCCAGGTACTGCCACATATATCGGGTCCTTCAATGCAAATGGCTTCAAAATCCATAACACCTTCTTTGACAGCTCAAAGAACCCCTACTCAAGGCCAAGAATATCATCTGATCGTTTCTGAAGTCATCAGCAGCGAAGCTATTACTCCTGCGTTCTGTATGATCAAGGGCGCATTTTCCCTCATATGCGCCTCGACACTGAAGCCATTGCTGGACTGCCATGCTTAGAAGAAGCACTTGACTGCTTTCGTGATGCTGGTCTGCTCAGCTTTGTGACAGACAAAGAACATTGGAATGAAGAACTTTTGCTTCAATTCTGTGCTACCCTCCACATTCGCGGCTACAACAGGGATACAAAAACATGGATTCTCGAGTGGATGACCGGAAATGTTCATCATGATGCCAAAGCTCTTGACATCATTGAGCTCACAGGCCTATCCACTCTCGGAGAGCTATACGAACCTGGTTGTCAAAACCACCGCAATGCACTCAAGAGCATCTTCCATAAGCCTGAACCCAACATGAGCCAGATGCTGAGCATGATGAAGCCATTGCCACATGACGCTGAATACCCTAAGGAGTTCTTTGTTGATGACCTTGAGTATCTGCTGCGCACCATATATCACATCATCAGGCGGACTCTATGGCCTATCAAAGGACATTCATCAGCTGTAAAACTTGAAGGAGCCATGAAGACATTGGTCTTTTACATCCTCAATGGCATCAGCTTCAATGCACAAGATTTCTTCCTCAGGCAACTGGCTGCATCTGGATCTGACCTTTTTGGCCTGAAATTCTATGCTCCATGGGTCATGCGCCTCATCAAGCAACACTCTGCTGTCAACTATCAGCCCTCTGCTCGCAATCATGTGATCTTTCTACCAGAGGTTGATATGTCAGTTGAAGCCATATACCCCGAGCCTGCGAAGAAGCCTCTTTGTCTTCAAAATGCTGAACATCAAAGCTTCACTCAGCCTATGGAAGGAGTCAAGGCTGTCACTCGTGTCTATCCGCTGGATGGAAACACTCGTTTGCCTCATCGTGCGCCAACTGAAGCTACTGAGAGCACAATTGCTCAAAGGCCAAAGAAGCGCTCTCGGGTCCTAAATAACCGAGAACTTCTTGTGGCTCTCCATCAGAAACAAGATAAGCATCATTTTTGGCTCAAGCGTCAGATGCAAAGTCTCTTGGTGGATGTAAATCGCATTCGAAATCTTGCCACCAAGAATGCATTTGTCACTCACGAAACCTGTCGGCGATCATGGAAAAGTTTGACCCTGCCCAGTGCTGAAGCAGATCTTCAAGAAGATGGCTTCACTGAACGATTCAAGTTTGACTCCACTCCACCATGGAATGATGTCCTACGACGAACTCCATCCCTTGAAGACTCTGACTATTCTTCCTCCACGGCAACTGTGAATGCCAACGTGATCGATGATGAAGACAATGCTACTTCACCACCCCCTACTTCTGCATGCATCAACACTCCACCAAGTTCGTCTGCACCGCCAAACGACAACGACAACCCTGCTGCTTCAACTACTCCTCATGAGGACGAGTAGATGCTCTATGTCTTCAAACCTTTTTGGTCATTACTGACAAAAGGGGGAGAAGCATATGAGTTTGATAGTCTTCAAGCGGGTTCATATGGGCGGTTGCTTTATATTTTGCCTAGTGGTTACAACTCTTGCTTTTGATACATTTCGTTCATTGAGTTGTAACACTTAAACTCGATGGTCGTCTGCTACTTATTTGCTCTTTCATGTGCGATGATAACTTCCGCACTTAGATCATTCTGCAGACATCCATTTTCCATTATGCATGTCATTCTTAAAGTTATATCATTTCATGCATGATGAATTATCTTCATAAGTTGAAGAGGATCTCCACAAGTACAACCGTCCATGTGCATTTGCATTCCAAAAGCAAATTACTTATATGCACATCTTCAGGGGGAGCCCTTGCCACTTATGAAGACAATACCCTATCCTTTACAATTTCACATACTTTATTCCCGTTGAAAACTTCAACCATTTTTTCATCAATCACCAAAAAGCGGGAGATTGTAAGTGCATCTAGTGACACCCCTAGTTGGTTTTGGAGTATTGACGACAAAGTTGGTTGAGGGACTAATGCGTCACTACTAGGAAAAGGGCTATAGATAGGATTGATTCTAATGGCGCACCGTGGAAGCAGTGCGCCACTACTATATACTAATGGCGCACCTGTTTGTGATACGCCATTAGTGTGGAAGACACTAATGGCGCACCGTAAACAGGGTGCGCCACTAGTATGAATTATTTTTTTCCATTTTCCCATACATACTAATGGCGCATCGTGTCCATAATGCGCCATTACTATCTATAACTACTAATGGCGCACCAAGCAGGCAGTGCGCCATTACTGTAAATTTTGTTTTATTCTTTTTTTGCAAAACTACTAATGGCGCATCGTGGCACAGTGCGCCATTACTAGTTTAAACTAGTAATGGCGCACTCAGAGGAGATGCGCCATTAGTATATATACTTATTATTTTTACTTTTTTGCAAAACTACTAATGGCGCACCGTAGGCTGATGCGCCATTAGTAACCAGGGTTACTAATGGCGCATTTTCCTACGGTGCGCCATTAGTAACCTGGGACCAACAAGATATTTTGGACAGCCCACACCTACCCACTCACTTTCCCCACTTCATTCCATCCACCTCCTTCTCCAAGCTTTCGGCCATCTCCTCCTCCTCACCTCATTTCCACCATAGATTCAACAAAATTAAGTGGTGAAATTACCTTTTTTTGATAGGTAAGTAAGGGAAAGCTATCTTCATGATATAGATCTACTTTTTTTTCTCCCTAGCTCGCTCCAACAACGTGCACATGCACTTTTTGTGGCCTAGCTAGATCTATGTATGTTTGTGGTGTTGCATGTGTTTGTGGTGTTGCATATATGTTTGTGTTTGAAGGTACCGGTATTTGAAATATGCGATAGTTGCCAATATTTTGCCGGAATGTTTTGATTCATTTCCGTTTCGGCGAGAATTTTGGCACTATGCATTCTTTTTGGTCCTATTTTTAGGGAAGGTCATGCCAAATTTTTTCTTGGTTCTAACATATCGTTTTGCTCTACCCCGCAGGCGACCATGGTCCGCACGATGACTGAAGGCATCGTGAATAGGTTTTTGAGCTCCGCGAAGGCCGAGATGGTTCAAAAGAACGAGACGGAGATAAGATGTCCATGTCGAAGATGCAAGCTGAAGAGCCTTATTGCGGACCCGGATTCCGGGCAGGTGCGGGACCACCTGCTCTTGCGTGGTTTCATGGATGGCTATCGGTGGCAAGGTGATGAAGATGACTATCAAGTCGTCCATGGCCGGGGCCGGGCAAGAAATGAGGAAGGGCAACAAGACAAGTACCACCGCGGCAAGGGCGGGCGAGAAGACGAAGAATCTCCAGTACATGATCACGACGGTGATGCTGTACACAGTCATCATGTAGAAGATGTCGTACATGATGATGAGGAAGATCAAGACGAAGGGAATGATCATGAAGATGAAGATGCCGGAGCAGACGACGATGGAGGCTGGGTGCAGGACCCTCATATTCAAGAGCTGCTTCTCAAGCAGACGGATAACGCAAGAGCTGCCGCCCGAGAGAAAGCCAAGCTAGATCAACTGGAGATAGACGCGGTTACTCCATTGTATGAAGGATGCAGGCCCGAGGATACCCGCCTGAAAGTAACGCTCATGGCTCTGGAGATGAAGGTAAAACACAAAATGACCGACGCATGCTTCGACGAGAACATGTCATTCTGGCACGAACGTCTTCCCAAGGGGAACAAGTGCCCGACCAGTTTCGAGGAGGCGAAGAAAATCGTGTGTCCTCTGGATTTACCGCACGTGAAATACCATGTGTGCATGAATAATTGCATCATTTATCGGGACGAGCACGCGGAGTCTACCATATGTTCGGTGTGCGGTGTCACTCGATACAAGAAGAGGAAGAAAGCTCCTCGAAAATCGGTGTGCTACTTTCCGATCACTCCTCGTCTGCAGTGGTATTTCGCGGACCCTAAGGTAGCAAAGCTCCTGCGTTGGCACGCGGATAGGGAGGAGAAGAAGCGAGAAGATGACGCAAATGATCCGGAGATAGATAAAAAAGACAAGATGCTGAGTCACCCTAAGGATGCGAGCCAGTGGCAAGCGTTGAACTTCGAATACCCAGAATTTGGGAACGATCCAAGGAACATCGTGCTGGGCGCGAGCATCGATGGAGTCAATCCGTTTGGCAGCCAGAGAAGCACACATAGCACCTGGCCTGTGTTTGTGTGGATGTACAACCTTCCCCCCTGGTTGTGCATGAAGAGGAAGTACATTCACATGAGTATGCTAATTGAAGGGCCGAAACAACCAGGGAACGACATCAATCTGTATCTGGGGCTGCTGAAAGAGGAGCTTGACACGCTGTGGAAAACGCCAGCCAATACGTGGGATGCCGCAGAGAAAGAATATTTCCCTATGAGAGCCGCACTGCTCACGACGGTGCACGACTATCTCGGTTATGGATATCTCGCGGGGCAGGTAGTCCATGGATTTTCTGGATGCGTAAGGTGCATGGATGACACAACGTATCGCCAGCTAGATAGAGATCCCGGGTCTTCGAAAACCGTGTTCATGGGACATCGAAGGTGGCTTCGCGACGATGACCCGTGGAGGAAACGCAAGGATCTGTTCGATGGTGAAACCGAACCCCGAAAACGCCCGTGTACGAGGAGCGGCGAGGAAATAGACAAGCTTTTGAAAAATTGGAAAGACTGCCCACTGCCGGGAAAGAAGCGAAAGGCGCCAGAGCCGCTACTGAAGGTATGGAAAACGAGGTCTGTTTTCTGGGACTTGCCGTACTGGAAGATCCACCGTGTGCCTCACAGCCTTGATGTCATGCATATCACGAAGAACGTGTGCGAGAGTCTGCTTGGTACCCTGCTCAACATGCCAGAGAGGACCAAAGATGGGCCGAAAGCAAGGGCAGACTTGAAATCAATGGGCATCAGGCAGGAGCTTCACGCTAATGATGATGATGATGATGATGATGAGGGGAAGCAAGACACGGAAAGTCGTCGCAAAGGCAAAAAGGCCAAGAAGACCGGAAATGACTACCCTCCCGCGTGCTTCACTCTAAGTGAGGAGGAGATCGAGCAGTTTTTCACCTGCCTCCTAGGAGTAAAACTTCCTTACGGTTACGCGGGGAAGATAATCAGATACCTAGACCCAGCGAAGCAGAAGTTCAGCGGGATGAAGTCTCACGACTGTCACGTGCTGATGACGCAGATACTTCCAGTTGCAATCCGTGGGATCATGGACGCGCACCTCCGTGAAACGCTATTTCGCCTATGCAACTTTTTCGACGTCATCTCTCGGAAGTCGATTGGCGTGAGGCAACTCAGAAGGCTACAGGAAGAGATCGTGGTGATACTATGCGAGCTTGAGATGTACTTCCCGCCCGCATTCTTCGACATTATGGTGCATCTACTGGTCCATATAGTGGAGGATATCATCCAACTCGGGCCGACGTTCCTGCACAGCATGATGCCGTTCGAAAGGATGAATGGTGTCATCAAAGGATACGTTCGCAACATGTCACGTCCAGAGGGAAGCATAGCCAGGGGCTTTCTGACCGAAGAGTGCATCTCCTACTGCACGAATTATCTAGGCATCGAGAACCCCGTTGGTCTGCCCGTCAACAGGCACCTCGGCAGGCTCGCTGGATGGGGTCACCATGAGGGTCGCCGCGAAATGCATGTCGACTTCGAGGGTCGACTCGCCGACTTTGAAAGAGCAAACCTAGTCGCGCTACAACACATAGACGTGGTCGATCCTTGGGTGGTAGAGCACAAAACCTTTATTAAGAAGACGTACAATGACCGAGGCCAACAGAGGACGGACGGAGATACACTCAAAGAGCACAACTCATGTTTCACGCGTTGGTTCAAGCAGAAGCTTCTGTCGTACCCTTTACATGAGGATTCTTCCGCGGAAGAACAACTCATATTCGCCTTGTCACAGGGCGCCGAGCACAACCTGATGACCTATGAGGCGTACGATATCAACGGCTACACATTCTACACCGAGGACAAGGACATGAAGAGCGATGGTTATCAGAACTCCGGGGTAACGATGGAATCCTACACCGGTAACGACAAGGACAGATACTACGGAAGGATCGAGGAGATCAGGGAGCTGAGCTACGCTGGAGAGAAGGTCCCGATGTTCCGTGTCAGATGGGCCAAAAACGTCATAAAAGAAGACCGGTATTTCACCACCATGGTTATACCCGAAGCCAAATCCAAGACCGCGGGCGCAAACGTCACCGCGAAAAATGAGCCATGGGTACTGGCTTCCCAAGTGGACCAATGCTTCTTCATTACCGACCCGCCAAAGCCCAGTCGTGTTGTCGTGAGGAGAGGCAAAAGGAAGATCATCGGAATGGATGGAGTAGCTAATGAGCAAGACTTCGACAAGTACGGCGACCCGAAGATCGAACATGACGACGACGATGAAGTAGCAGCACACACCACAAGAAGAAGCAGGACCACCCTACCTAAAGGACGTCCGTTCCACAGAAGAACTCCGTTTGCGAAAAAGAAGGGCAAGAAGATTGTGAACAGATAGCTAGCTAAGACCGATTGTATTTAAATCGTAGTCTTCATTTCTCGATTGTATTTCATGGGCACTTTTTGATATCATGAATATTTTTAAATTTCATGGGCACTTTTTGAATTCATGAGGCCACTTGATCTCGATTCCCCCTCCATCTTGATCGCACCCGCACCCTCCCTCGCTAGCTCCACCCATCGCAACCCTCCCCCGCGTCGTCGCCCCCCGAGCCAGAGGAGACGACGACCGCCTCTACCTCAGCTCAGCCAGGCCACGCGACGCCGAGCCGAGCGCCGCCTACCTCGCCGTCCCCCCTCCGCCCGCGCCCGCGCCCTCGACGTCCTCCGCCCAAGCCGAGACGCAGAGACAGGCGAGTGGAGGAGCCCACCGCGTGTCACCGGAGCTTCAACGCCCAGCCGCTGCCGGAGCTTCAACGCCGGCGTCTTCCTCCATTCCTTCATCCCCTCCCCTAGGTGATTCCTCCCTTCTCCTCCATCCCCTCACCTGCAAACCCTAGGGTAGGCCTGGCTTTCCGGTGCTGTTAGCCAACCAATCGCTTGATGCCTGCGTACCATGCTGTGTTTTGAGTTTAAGATTTATATAATTCCAGACCCCTGCAAAACTGCAACAACCAAATATAGGTTAATAAAAGACAAAGTGGGTGATCTCAACACTGGAAAAAAGGTTTATTATATCAGGCAAGCAAACGGATTTAGTACTCTAGTACACACCACGTTTGTGTCCAGATACATTCTGGATG